>NW_006774670.1:2537350-2620416 GCF_000442215.2 Lipotes vexillifer
CCCCTGGGGAGCACAGGCTCCAGACGCGCAGGCTCAGCAGTTGTGGCCCACGGGCCCAGCCGCTCCGCGGCATGCGGGATCCTCCCAGACCGGGGCCCGAACCCGCGTCCCCCGCATCGGCAGGCGGACCCTCAACCGCTGCACCACCAGGGAAGCCCCCCTGATGAATTTATTTGATCCTTTAAACATAGCAGGACTTTACATGTACCATCTCAAGATCAATTTAAATATCTATTTCAGCTATTTGCTAAGAGTCTACTGTCAGCTCCTTTCTACAATCTGCCTCCTGCTATGAGCCCTCTGAACAACTGCTCCATGCCCTATATGGATATCATTTTCTATTTCCTGAATTTACTGATCTATTTAGGCATTCTTGACTTTCTGTACTATTCTGCCTGTGTTGTAGACTCCTTGGATTTGTCATTCAATAAATTATTATTGATAATCTACTGTGCTCTGGGCACCAAGTAAATATCGTGTCTCCTATAGATGTCAGTGTATACAGTCCTGTTCTCAAAGACACCATCTAGCCAAACCAGAATCCAAGGAGTGGAATTTAGACATTTGACTCTTATACCTCCAGGTCTTCTATGGTATTCTGTCATCTTTCTGTGTTCCTTTCACATGTTGAGGTACTTCCTGCCACCTGGTCAAACTTCAGATGCCAGTTGTGCCAGGAAGTCTCCTTAGAAAAACGTTAGCATTGGAATAGCTCCCTGTCCTGTGACTACCAGTTGGTATCATTCTAACAGTATTTAACACACATGTAATGTGGGGATATATTTTATCTCCCCTAATAGAGAGTGACCTATTTGAAAACAAGTATGAATTCTCAGTTTCCTTTGTTTCACCCACAATGCTTAGCAGAGTGCATATATTAGGCTGGCCAAAAAGTTCGTTCCGGTTTTTCCATAACATCTTACAGAAAAACCCAAACGAACTTTTTGGCCAACCGAATATATTTGAATAGTAAAAGTTTGTTGATGTAATTAATTGGTCTGTCAACACCATGACAAACTAATTCACTTTCAACTTCCTCAGTGTTCAGATGTTCACTCTAAGTGCAGCTGTAGGAGAAATGCTGCTGTGAGAGGAATCCAGTTGGGAAAATGAATTGTGTGACATGACATTGGAGTGGTAGGATATTCCTAAATTCATTTGGAAAGTTTGGAGGCTATGTGGTATTGTCACAGTCATTGACATGGTTGTCAGGGGACTTGGATTGTAATATTTTCTCTGCTGACAATTAGCTGCATAATTATTGAGAAGTTCCACATCTCAGAGAAGTGCTCAGATTTCAATTCACATAACAATCATTTATTTCCCATCTTTTGTCTGCCAGTCACTGTACTAGATACTATAGTCAAAAGAAGAATAAGGCACTATCTCTGAATCAGAGGAGCTTGAAGTATAACAAATGTATAACCATATACACCAATAATTACAATAAAGTAAGTCGAGAACATTGTGCAAAGTACAGTGGGAACAGAGGGAACAGAGTGATAGGTTTGGCTAAGATGTGGTGAAGGCTTTACAGAGAGGGTATGCATTAGTTCTGGATGTTTCCTTGACAGATAAAAAGAAGTTGTGGCAGTACCTCCTATGCAGTGAGAACCGCACGTATAAATCCAGAATGGCATAAAACTGAATGATCTGGTCAGTGGCTGCGTGTTGTTCAGAGTTGTTTGAACCACAGACCTGATGGGAGAAGATCAGAAATGGGCTACAGGAGCCCAACAAAGAAAACTCTGCATTTGCTAAGAAGTGTGGACATTTTCTTGTAGATCATTGGATTTTAACTTGTGCTTTTTGGAGTCCAAACATTCTTTAGAGGACCTCCAGTGCTGCTCACAACCAGGGATGTGAGACAGAGGAAGAGGAGGGCTAGAAGTTAAACTGGTCTTTTACTTCAACCATTTTAGCTCTTAATTTATGGTTTTATTTTGGGGCTCTACAGAAGATTAAGCTTGACAATCAGTCTTATTTCTAAAATTAAAAAGGAATACAAAGCTCTGCAATAAAATACGGAGAGTAGTGGATGGAGCCTAAGGATGGATGAGTTTGGATGTGTCCTATAGAAAGAGCCTTATGGCAGTGCTCTCGACCGTGAACCTGAACCTGCAGAGACTTGGGCCAGGGAGGCTACTCAAAGCTGTTACAGGCACCTAGGGGAGAGTTGGTGAGGGCCAGAGAGAAAGCAGTGGCAGTGACAGCGGCTGGAAAGGGATCAACAGATTCTATAGAAACTGAAGTGGTTGTAAAATGGAATTGGACTGGGTAATCACTACTCTCTAACGTGGTGGTAGGCTGCATGCAGAGACTTGTAGTTGCATTTGTTCTTACTCTTTTCAGCCATATTCACATTCCATTAATTTCTCTCTACTGCTGACAATGCCCGCTTCCCAGCAGTGTGGCTGTCTAATCGTTACTGCAGGCTGCTGGAACGTGGTTTATAAAGAGGTGAGTAGTCTGGTTGACTCTTACCCACCAGCTTGCATTGGCTTGTTCGGGTCTCAACATTGCTATCAAAGTTGCCAGCTGTCTTCCTTGCAGAGCCCCTATTAGTGCAGTTTTCTGTGAATCTAACTGAACCTCTGGCCTGCAGATCCAAAGCAAGCATTTAATTGATCCTACAGAGTTCCCTTTTGACTCTCAATGTCTCTACCTGAGATTTTTCTAGTTCTCAGTCTATGTGAATGGTTTATATTTTTTTGTGCTCATACATTTGAAGGACAGAAATTTTGGCAGCACATTTGAAAGAATAAAACCACTAAATGAATCATCAATCATTACTCCATAAGCACTGCTAAATTACAACAGTGTCTTGCTAGGACTATAAAATGATCCACAGACTGCCTGGATCTAAACTTAGTCTCCACTATTTATTAGTGGAGACTAAACAATTTTGACCAAGGTTCATGACTTTCTAAACTTTCTAAATCTTGATTTTTCTCATACTAAAATGAAGAAAGTTTCTTTGAAGGTTAAATGAGATAATGTACATAAAGCATTTTGTACAATGGCCAACACATATTAGATATTAAACAAAAGTTAGCTATGTTATGATTTTTAAATTATCACATCATATTATTTTCATACAATCAACAATTTGCATCGTATTCCTTTTTTCTGTCCATATTTGCTCTCTTGAATATTCATGAGAAACTTTTTTATGAATTTTTATAACACACAGTCTTAATTCTTACTCATTTCTAGCTACCTTGCCTTATACGATGCTGCATGATCTACACAGCTAGTGTTCCATCTGATGATACTCCATATGCATATATGCTTAGTGTGGTAAGACTACTTTTTACACTTTTGTTAAAATTAGGAGGCAAACCATCAAAGTTTCACATAATACCATGTGCTATGACAGTGGGAGAAGAAATACTGGTTTATGCTATAAAGTTTCTTCATAAAAGTAGCTGCAAGAGTTGTTGACAAATTATTGGATTGAGATTTAGGAAACTGGAACTCTAACTTAACTCAGTTTTCTGATTTGTATAAAGAGTGGGCCTAATATCTAACAACTCAGTTCAATACTTGCTCAAAGGCTGCTGAGAACAAGAAAACAGTACATTTGTTACAATGAATGGATCCATATTGACATATCATTATCATCCAAAGCCCATAGTTCAGATTACAGTTGACTCTTGGTGTACATTTTATGGGTTTTGACAAATGTATAATGACAGGTATCCACCATTATAGTACCATAAACAACAGTTTCACTGACCTAAAAAGCTCCTTGCTCTGACTTTTCATCCCTCCCTCCCCTCTAACCCCTGGTAATCACTGATCTTTAGTTGCACCTTTTTCAGAACGTCACATAGTTAGAGTCATACAATATGTAGACTTTTCAGATTGGCCTCTTTCACTTAGAATATGCATATAAGATTCCTCCATGTCTTTTCATGGCTTGATAGCTAATTTCCTTTTAGTACTGAATAATATTCCATGGTCTGGATGCTCCACAGTTTACTTATCCATTCACCTACTGAAGGACTTTTTGATTGTTTCCAAATTGGGCGATTATAAATAAAGCTGCTATAAATATCCATATGCAGGTTTTTGTGTGTACATAATTTTTCAATTCCTTTGGATAAATAAATACCAAGGAGCATGATCACTGGATTATATGGTGAGAATATGTTTTGTTTTTTTTTTTTTGTAATGAACTGCCAAACTGTCTTCCAAAGTGGCTGTGCTAGTTTGTATTTCCATCAGCAATAAATGAAAGCTCTTGTTGCTTCCACATCGTCCCCAGCATTTGGTGTTGTCACTCTGTGGTATTGCGGCCATTCTAATAGGTGTACAGTTGTATCATGTTTTGATTTGCTATCTCCTAATGATATATGATATGGAGCACCTTTTAATATGATTATCTGCCATCTGTATTTCTTTCTTTTTCTTTTTTTTTTTTCGTGAGGTGCCTGTTAAGGTCTTTTACCCATTTTTAAATTGAGTTGTTTTTCTTATTTTTGATTTTTCAACTTAAGTTGTTTTTCTTATATTTTGAATAACAGTCCTTTACCAGATGTGTCTTTTGCAACTACTTTCTCCCAATCTGTGACTTGTCTCCTCATTCTCTTGATCCTTTGTTAAATTTTAATAGATCTAACAGTGTTGGTAGAGGTAAAACACTGATGCTCAGGACCCATTCTGCTTTTCACTAAGCAGAATGAACTGTAATTTGGAGGTTGTTTTCAGGAATTCATTCAAAACATCAAATTATTTCTTTAGGATTTTCCTCTCTCCTAAAAACTACCTGTTAAGAATTCTAAGTGAATAATCTCAATTAAGTTTATTACCATTTACAAAATATTTATTGAGATTATAATGAAAGGGATTTCATTATAGACCTTCCAGATTTAAATCTCCTTGGTTATGCTCATGATTACAACTTGATTGGGTATAGAATTCTTGGATCGCAAATGTTTTCCTCCATTACTCTTTAGACTGTGAGACATTTTCTCCTTAAATTTAGCACTGATGAAAAGTGTGCAGTCAACTAGATCGTTACATCTCTTTCCTCTACCTGGATGCAGGATTTTTTTTTATTATACTACCGAAATAATAGAAATAGAAAGACAGGATAGGTCTAGATGTTAGTTTTTCATTGATTTTGCTTTGTGCCTGATGAGAGTTTTGATCCGTAGACCAGGATATTTTGACTTTGATAACGGCTTCAGTTTAACTTGCTCTGATTTTCTCTTTGGGCATAACCAACATCCACAACAACGTATATTTCTTTTCTCAATTGCTCTTATAATTCTCACAGCTTTCTCCTTTATTTCTGCATCAATATTAAGCTTCTCAATACTACTTTGTTCATCGCTGAGATGCATTTCTAGTGCACCATTTTGTTATTTATTGCCACAACTGCAGATTTTGCTTCTTGAAATTGTACTTTTATTTGCTTCTTTTTCTTTACATTTTCTCCTTTCCCATCTCTGTCTGTTTCCATTTCTTCTCATCTTTTACCTGTTAGTTTGGAGTCCACGTTTACTTCAAATGTTTTCTAAAATTTTCTTTGCTTTTTTAAAAAATACATATTTTCAAAAGAATGCCTTTTCTTTGCATATTTTAAGCCATGCTCCCCTTTTGGATATTTGCAGTTATTACTTGCACACCTATGCAAGATTCTGTCCATTTAAAAATTCTTAAAGAGAGAAAGACCTATTCTGATCCAGTGTTTGGAAATTGGGCACATGGAGTATCCCAAACACCTCCAGCTATCCACTTACATTTAGCAGAATCTATCCCCCAGCCTTCCACTTTTGAATCCTATGCCAGTGTAGATGTACATTTCTGAGCCAAATCACCAATGAGACCAGCCTTCTCTATTGTCAGGACCTAAACCATACCAGAAAATTAGATAAAGATTGTTTTTTAAACTAAATGACAGACTTCCCTGGTGGCCCAGTGGTAAGACTCTGTGCTTCCAATGTAGTTCTTCGCTGGGGAACTAAGATCCCACATGCCATGAAGCAGCCAAAATTTTTTTTTAAAATAAAATAAAGAAAATGATGAGTGCTATATGGAGGTTAAAAGATACTAATTGCTTGTTATTTGATCAATTATTTAACCTTTCCACATCACAATTTTCTTTTCTCTAAAATGGGGATAATAATCCTTATCATGGAGGCTGGTTGAGGGAATTAAATGAGTTCATATTTGTAAAGCATTTATCACAGAGTCTGATACAGACTTTGCATTAACAATCATCAGATTTTTAAATTACACATATGATTTTATAAAATTTATTTCTGTAACTTACAGAAAGGTCTTAGATCTCAATGCAAAATTCCTTTTGAATTTTATAATTATAAAGAGATCTATATTAAATCTAGTGAGGTATAACTACAACGAACATTCTTGCTACATCCTTTTCACGTGAGAAACTACTACTGATGGTAAAAATGGAAAATGCAAGTGATACTTGTACGATAAACTCAGAGAGCATAAAAGCAAGTAAAAATACATGAAGCTATTCAGAAGAATTTAGTAATATGTTTTAATATATTCGTAGATAATTCAAGATAATTATTTTCCACATAAACTAAAGACAAGAAAAAGTGTGCCTGTATCCACATTCACTGAAAAAATCTGCTGCATAGGAGATCAGGTTTGATGTTGGATATTTCACATTCAGAATGACACATACTAGTAATGTACAGTCCCATAGTTGTTAGGTTATAATCATATCTGCACTTATTCTGCAGCAAGTGAAATGGGGTTTTAATGGCATAATGAACTGTACTGTAAATCTTCCAATGGCATTACAATTAATTCTCAATATTGGTTGATTTAGCAGTATGACTGAATACAGTTGTGTTTTACCTCAATCTTACGGGTAAGTCTGCACATGTATTTAAACTCCAATGACTTTCCTTGAGACTTAATAGGCTGCTTAGCTAGGAAAGGTTCTTATAGAATACACAATGAAAGTTTCTCATGGCTATGAGAAGAGTACCCTGCTAATCCAATTTTATTCCATCCTATGACAGAATCATGGGGAAGTAAGGCCTATAATCTACTTTAACTTCAGTTTTACTTGTGGTTCCAACTCACCTGTTACATATCAACAAAACTGTAGGATATAGTCTCCATCCAAAGAAAAAACATAGTCAACCCAAATATGTGAAATAAATAAAAGAACTGGGGCTTCCTTGGTGGCGCAGTGGTTGAGAGTCCGCCTGCCGATGCAGGGGACATGGGTTCGTGCCCCGGTCCGGGAGGATCCCACATGCCGCGTAGTGGCTAGGCCCGTGAGCTATGGCCTCTGAACCTGCGCGTCCGGAGCCTGTGCTCCGCAATAGGAGAGGCCACAACAGTGAGAAGCCCGCGTACCGCAAAATAAATAAATAAATAAATAAATAAATAAATAAATAAAAGAACTGTTTTGATGATCTGTGGGTAGATCATTTCAGAACCCACATCTACTTGCTTCACATTGAAGAGCTATTCAGAGCAGTTTGAATAGAAACTCAGAGGTTTCTTAATTGAAAATGGGCCAGAGAAAATCACTTTTGGTTATTTCCCACCTACAATTCTATTTCTCTGAAGTAATTTTAGGTAGCATTTATCCAATATCTATTACAGAAAATGTAATTTACTCTGTAATAATATACATATTCATGTATCCTTTTCATCTTATTAAAAATAGTCAGAAAATGGCTACATGTCATTGCTAGACACAAGGATACAAGTCTCATTATTTATTTAAGTAGTTCCTAAAGTTTTCAAATTCTACTTTTGATGATTCAATTTCCCTTTATAAGCAATTTATGCTAGTTTAATTCAAGTAATTCTCAGACTTTTTTAACCCATTAAACTATCGGGTGGCCATTTACTTTTATTTCCAATTTTTTCTTATTCTTTTTAACATTATAAAAATAAAAAGAAGATACATTTTAGTCAAGAGCTTCAATCCAGGACTGAAGTGTGTGTATCCAGATTGTGGCCCATCAAATTCAAAGGGCACATAATGTAATGAAACTCTAAAATATAAAGCAGACTGGCTAGAGAGTGTGGGACTCAAACAATGTGGTGGTGAGTTCCCTGGGTTTGCTTTTAGCTTCACATTCCCCAGATGTGGAGCTGGAGGAGCCAGCACTCCAGGAAACTTCAACAGGTGCAGACAAAAATATCCCCAAGTAAAGCCTAATCATTTAGTCAAAGGGCCAGAAATGGAGCAGCCTAGCAAGACAGAAAACTGTTCGATAATAACTGCTCTACTCGAGCCAAATATCACAAAAAAACACGTGGCCTCACCCTTACCCATGCCAGCAAAGCTGAGTAGGAAGCGTAGACATCTACCCTCACCTTGTTGTAGCAAATTACTTCAAACCCCATCCTGAGGTAGTGTCAAGAAAGGGTCAGTAGGGAGCTGTGACTTTCGTATCCACTGTGCAATAATAAGCCTTGCCTCCCCATGGTCAGTGAAGACAAGGAGGCAAATCTTTTACAGTGTCATAGAACCCTTTCCCCTCCTTGCTGGACAATGTCAGAGGAGGCCAGGCAGAATAAGAACTTTCACCAATGGCCAGCAATATGGAGGCTACCTCCTTTCCATAGTGTCAGTGGAGGTAATTTGTGAAACAGTGAGGCCCTCTTGCCTCTCGCAGACAGGGTGGCATCAGGCCCAGTGCGCCGCCAGAACTCCCATTCCTGTCCAAAAGTAACTGGCACTCTTCTCCTCCTTGGGTGTTACAGAGGATAAGTGGGGAACCTGGATTTCCACCAAATCTGGCAGTAACAGGTAATGTCTCCCCTTCCCTTGCCAGAGAGGTATCAAAGGAAGCCCGCTAAACCAACAGACTTAAATAAGATCCAGAGTCTTATAACATGATACACAAAATGTCCAGGTTCCAACAGAAAATTTCATCAGACCAAGAACCAGGAAAATCTCAAACTGAATGGGAAAAAAAAAAAAAAAGACAACCAGTAGACTCTAACACTGAGATGACAGAGATGTGAGAATTATCTGAAAAAACATTTAAAGCATTCATAAAAATCTCTGAGCAGTAACAGACATGATTGAAGCAAGTGGAAAAACAGGAAGCCTCAGCAAAGGAAAAGAAAGTGTCAGCAAAGAAACAAAACCTACAAAAAAGAATCAAATGGAAATTTTAGAAATGAAAAATGCAATGATAGAAACAAAAATTCAATGGATGGATCAAAAGCGACGGAAGGAACAGAGGAAGGAATCAGTTATACTGAAGCTAGAACAATTGAAATTACCTAATACAAATAATAGATAGAAACAAAATTAACACAGTTCCAGAGACATGTAGGATTTTAAATAGAAATCTCACATTTGTGTCACCAGAGGCCTAGAAGGAGGGACGAAAGAAGGCAGGACTGAAAATTATTTGAAGAAATAATAGCTGAAATTATCCCAAATTTTAAAAGAGACATAACTGTCTAATATAATAGGTTAAGCACACCCCAAACAGGATAAAAACACAAAGAAATCTATGCCAAGACACATAGTCAAATTTGGAAAACTAAAGACAAAGAAAACAACTTGGAAGCAGCAAGAGAGAAAATACATCTTACTTATAGGAAAAAAAAAATACAAACCGACTAGAATACAGAGATTTCTCATGAGAAATCACAGAGCCCAAAAAGATACAGCACGTTTTTCAAGAGCTGAAAACAAAGAACTTTCAAACCAGAATGTTATAATCAATGAAGGTATTATTCAGAAACAGATAGAAATTAAGATATTATCAAATGAAGGAAAACTAAGAGAATGTACCACCAGCAGACCTACCTCAAAAGAAGGGCTAAAGAAAATTCTCTAAACAGAGAGGAAATGACAAAGAAATAATCTTGAAATATGATAAAAGAAGAAAGAACAGGATAAGAGCAAAAATATAGGCTAGTTCAGTAGAATTTTTTTCTCCTCTTGAATTTTCTAAGTTATACTCAATAGTTGTAGCAAACATTCTTAACACTGTCTCATGTGGTTCTAAATGGATGTGGAAAAATATCTTAAAACAATTATAAGTGAAGGAGGATAAACAGACCTAAAGGGAGACACAATTTCTACATTTTACTCAAACTGATAAAATGTTGACAATAGTAGACTATTATGTCATGTATATATAATGTAATACTTAGAGTAGCCATTAAAGAAGCAACACAAAGAGATACATTCAAAAATACTGTAGATAAGTCAAAATGGAATTCTAAAAACCATTTAAGTAACCATAGGAAGGCAGGAAAGAGAAAACAAAGAAATGAAAAGCAGAGAGAACAAATGGTAAAGAAAAAATAAATTGGCAGACTTAAGCCCTAATATAACAATAATTATGTTAACTGTAAATAATCTAAATACATCAATTAAAAGGCAGAGATTGGCAGGGTGTATCAAAAGCATGACACAAATATATGCTATCTAAAAGAGACTTACTTCAAATATAACAGCTTAGGAAAGTTGAAAGTAAAAGGATGGGAAAAATATCCTAAGCATGTATGAATCAAAAGAAAGCAGGGTGCTTCCCTGGTGGTACAGTGGTTGAGAGTCTGCCTGCTGATGTGGGGGACACGGGTTCATGCCCCGGTCCACGAAGATCCCACATGCCGCGGAGCGGCTGGGCCTGTGAGCCATGGCCGCTGAGCCTGCGTGTCTGGAGCCTGTGCTCCGCAATGGGAGAGCCCACAACAGTGAGAGGCCCGCGTAACGCAAAAAAAAAAAAAAAAAAAAAAAAAAAAAAAAAAAAAGCAGGAACAACTATAGAAATATCAAATAAAATAGACTTCAGAGTGAATAAAATTACCAGAGATAGACTCTACATAATGAGACAAGGATCACCCCACCAAGAAGACATAATACTGTTATGTGCATATGAACCAAACAACAGAGCTATAATACATATGAAGCAAAAAACTGAACGGAGAAATAGTCAAATCTACGAGTATAGTGGAGATGTCAACATTCCTCTCTAAAATATTGATAGAACAAGATATTAAATCAACAAGTGTGTGTGTGTGTGTGTGTGTGTGTGTGTGTATAAAGAGCTTACCAATACCATCAAGTAACAGCAACTAATAGACATTTATAGAATACCTACTCCACAATAGCAGAATGCACATTTTTTCAGAATCTATGAAATATGTAGCAAGATAGAATGTATCCCAGGCAATAAAAAAGAAAAACAACCTCAACAAATTTAAGAGAACTGACATCATATATAATGTGTTTTCTGTCCACAATGAACTCAAACTAGATATTGATAACAGAAAGATAACAGGAAAATCTACAAACACTTGGAAACCAAACAACACACTTCTAAATAATTCATCAGTGAAACAGAATTTCTTAGGGGAAACCACAAAATATATCAAACTGAGTGAAAGATGAAACTACAGCATATAAAAATTTGTAGGATACAACTAAAGCAGTGCTGAGAAATTTATAGCACTAAATGCTTACATTAGAAAAGTGGGAAAGTTCCGAAATTATAATCTGTTTTCATTTCTACTTTCAAGAAACTAGAAAAAGGGAAAAATAAATCTAAAACAAGCAGAAGAAAAGGAATAATAAAGAGATGAAATCAATGAAAATGAAAAGAGAAAAATCAATGAAGCAAAATGTTGTTTCTTTGAAAAGATCAATAAAATCAACAAACCTCTAAATCAGGAATGAAAATCAGAACAGAACTACAGACTCCAAAGACATCTCAGGGATAATAAGGAAATACCTTAAACAATTCTACACACATAAATTTTACAACATAAATAAAGTTAAACAATTCCTTTAAAAGCACAAGCTATCACAACTCACCCAATATGATATAGATCATTTGAGTAGCCCTATAAATATTAAAGGAACTGAATTTTGGACAAAGGAAATGTCCACGCTCAGATGATTTTACTAGATAATTTTATCAAACATTTAAGGAAGATTTAATACTGTCTTAGTTAGCTTGAACTACTATAACAAATACCCTAGACTGTGTCACTTAATCAATAAACATTTATTTCCCACAAATCTGGAGGGTGAAAGTTTCTTACAAGTGCACTAATCCCAGTCATGGAGCTTCTACCATCATTATCTAATTAACTAACAAAGGCCCCCATCTCCAAATACCATCACATTGGGGATTAGGATTTTAACACATGAATTTTGAGGGGACATAAGCATTCAGTCCACAACATTTTGCACCCCTCATTCATGTTATTTTATGCAAAATATATTCATTCCATCCCTATAGCTCCAAAAGTCTTAACTTGTTCCATTATCAACTCTAAGATATAAAGTCCAAAATCTTCCCTAAATATTATCTACATCAGATACAGGTGAGACTTGAAGTATGATTCATCTTGAGGCAAAATTTCTTTCTGGTTATGAACCTGTGCAACCAAACAAGTTATGTGTTACGAAAATATAATAGTAGGACAGGCATAGAATAGACATTCCCATCCCAAAAGGGGAAAATAGGAATAAAGTTAAGTGTGTCAGGTGCCAAGCAAATCCATAAGTAGCAAGGTAAACTTCATGAGATCTTAAGCCTGGAGAATAGTCCTCTTTGGCTAGATACTTTGCTTTCTGGACCCACTGGAGTAGAGATTCCAACTTCTGGACCCACTGGGGCTGTAGTCTTGGTCCCACAGCTCTGCCAAACAGGGGGTTTCACTCCCAGGAGTCTGTCTGATGGGGGGTCTCATCTCCAAGGTTCAGGGTGGCCCTGCTGCCATAGCTCTGGGAAGCCTCTCTCCCAAGGTTATAGGCAGAGACCATTTTGCCTGATGAAACCTAGGCAATTTCCCCTTCCCCTCATCCCTTTTAAAACGAAGAAGGAAGCCCTGATGGCCTTTGAATTTCCTACAGGATCACTCTCCCCTTGCTTTGAAGAATAGTGCATGTTCAAAGCTTAATAGCTTTGGGCTTCCCTGGTGGCGCAGTGCTTGAGGGTCCGCCTGCCGATGCAGGAGACGCGGGTTCGTGCCCCGGTTCGGGAGGATCCCACGTGCCGCGGAGCGGCTGGGCCCGTGAGCCATGGCCGCTGGGCCTGCGCGTCCGGAGCCTGTGCTCCGCAAATGGGAGAGGCCACGACAGTGAGAGGCCCGCATAACGCAAGAAAAAAAAAAAAAAAAAATAAAGAAAGCTTAATAGCTTTATGATCCAACCTGCAAAATTCAAAAGATCCAACAGCTTTCCTTTATTACATCCTATTTTCTCTATTTCCTTTAGTTCAAACTGGCAGTGTCTTTGCTGGTGTAAGCCCATCTCTATTCCTAGCCTCTGCTGAGATGGCTAATCTATTAGGTCCATGGCTCACACTCACACTAATATCCTTATCAGTTGGTCAGCTATACCCTTGGCATTCTCTTGCAAACGTGCTTTCTGTCTGTCTCTCTTTATTTTTATTTATTTATTTTTGTAATATGAATAGGCTGAGAATTGTCCAAATCTTTAAAATCTGTTTCCTTTTCTTCTTAAAAATTTTGTCCTCAGTTCATTTAATATGCTTCTCATTTCCATCTGAGACCTCATCAGAATGGACTTTATCATCCATCATCCACATTTCTACCAACATTCCGTACATGATTGTGTATTATATAAGATAGAGCCTTTCACTCCAGCTCTCTTCTTTTCTTTCTAAGCTTTCACTAGAATCACCACTAAAAATCTCTTCACAGCAATACTGTTTTTTTCTAGAATGTACCTCAATACTCTTCCAGCCTCTATCCATTACCCGATTCTAAAACTGCTTTCACATTTGAAAGTATTTGTTACAGCAGCACCCTGCTTCTTAGTTCCAATTTCTGTCTTACTCAGCTGCTACAACAAACTCAGTGGTTTAAACAACAAACATTTCTCACAATTCTGGAAGCTGGAAGTCAGAGATTAAGGTGCCAACATGGTCCACTTCTGGTGAAGTCCCTTTTCTTGGTTTACAGATGACTACCCTTTTGCTGTACCCTCATGTAGCAGAGAGAGAGGCAGAGAGACAGAGAATGGGTTGGAAGACACAACATAATAAAGGTATCAATTCTTTCCAAACTGCCACCCAGTTTCAAAGCAATTCCTATCAAAATCCCAAGAAGATTTTTTTGTGAATATATACACTGTTACTCTAAAATTTATACAGAAAGGTAAACGAATCGGACTAGCCAAATCATGTTTAAAAAGGAAGAATAAAAAGTTGGAGAAATCAGGTTACACATACTATGCAACCACATTAAACAAGACTGTGTAGTATTGTCAGAGGCACTGACACATAGTCAATGGAACAGAACAGAGAACCCTGAAATAGACCCACTCAAATACAGCCAACTAAATTTTTGACAAATGTGCAAACGAAATTTAACTGAGGAAGGATAGCCTTTTGACAAACGGTGGCAGAACAAATGGACATCCATAGGCAAAAAACGAACTTCAACCTGAATCTTGCACCTTATACAAAAGTTAACTCAACGTGGATCACAAACTTAACTTTTATAAAGCTATAAAACTTTTAGAAGATAACATAGATAAAATTCTTCAGGTTCTATGACCAAGAAAATAGTTTGTAGACTTCACAGGATCCATAAAAGAAAAATGTAATAAACATTAGAAAAAAATCAGTTGGCTGTACTTGCATGGGTCTATTTCTGTGTTCTTTACTCTGCTTCATTGACCTACGTCTCAGTCTCTCTCTGACAATACCATAATCTCGTTTAATGTAGCTGTATAATAAGTCTTGAAATTCGGTAGTCTGATTCCTCCTAATTCATTCTTCTTTCCCCAAAAAAACTTTGTTCTGTGAAAGACTCTGTCAAGAAAAAGAAAAGACAAGCTAGCAACTGGGAGATAATATTTGCCAACGACTGATACCTAGAATATATAATGAACTTTCTAATCTCAACAGTAAAAATCATATAATCTAATCAGAACCTGGGCAGAAGACATGACAAGAAATGTCTGAAGAGGACATATAGATGGCAAACAGGAAAATGAAAAGTTGTTCATTATCATTAGCCATTAGGGAAATAAATATTAAAACTGCTTACTTCTCACTATACATCTATCAGAACGGCTAAAATCAAAAACAGTGACAGAACCAAATGCTAGTAAATAAGTGAAGACACTGAATTACTCATACATTGCTAGTGTGAATGTAAATGGTACAGGTAACAATAGAAAACACTTGGCAATTTCTTATTAAACTAAATATACAACTATCACAAAGCTTAACAATTACACTCTCGGGCATTTATCTGAGAGAAATAAAGACTTAAGTTCACACAAAAACCTACACACAGATATCCATAGCAAGTTTATTTGTAATAGCCAAAACTGGAAGCAACTCAGATGTCCTTCAGCAGATAAAAGCTTTAACAAACTGTAGTATATCCATATGGAATATTACTTAATATAAAACAACAAACAGGGACTTTCCTGGTGGCGCAGTGGTTAGAAATCTGCCTGCCAATGCATGGGACACGGGTTCAATCCCTGGTCTGGGAAGATCCCACATGCCACGGAGCAACTAAGCCCATGTGCCACAACTACTGAGCTAGTGCTCTAGAGCCCACGAGCCACAACTACTGAGCCCATGTGTCACAACTACTGAAGCCCATGTTCCTAGAGCCTGTGCTCCGCAACAATAGAGCCACGCCAATGAGAAGCCCACACAGCACAATAAAGAGTAGCCCCCGCTCGCCACAACTAGAGAAAGCCCAAGCACAGCAAAGAAGACCCAACGCAGCCAAAAATAAATTTAAAAAAATTTAAAAACAAAACAACAAACTACTGATACACACAACAGCATGGATAAATCTCTGGAGAATTACTCTGAGTGAAAAAAAACAACCCTGAAATGTTATATATACTGTATGACTGCATTTATATAATGTTATTAAAATGGCAAATTTATAAGAATGGAAAACAGATTAGTGATTTCTAGTTGGTTAAAGATGAAGAGAGATATGGGTGGGAAGTGGTTGTGACTATAAAAAGGCAACAGAAATGATACCTATGGTTTTGAAATCATTCTGTAATTTGACTACATCAATGTCAATTTCAATATCCTGCTTGTTATATTGTACTACAACTTTGCAAGTTTTTACCATGCGGGGAAAATAGGCATAGGGTACAGAATAACAGTATCATTTCTTACAACTGCCTGTGAACCTACAATCATCTCAAAATGAAAAATTTAATTAAAAAGAGCTTACCAGTCACTAGTTGCATGCCATAAATATATTTCATGTACACTTTGTTATTAATTTTAAAAATATTTTTGACATTTACAAAACTGAATATAATTTAGAAAACTTTAAATCCCTTTCAAAAATTAGAAGCTTTTTAAGTAAGCCTGTGAAAATATTCCTCCTCCTTCCCACCCACCAAAAAAATGTGATGATAGATTGAGAATAAATTTCAGATAACATGCCAATTTCACATTATTTTGTCTTATACATAAAATATAAAAGTAAGGTATTGTAAATCAACTTAAGCCACTTTGGTCTTCACAACTCATATTATTTGGGGCAGATAATGACAAGCCCCCAAAAATGTTTGAGGAAAGAACTAGCTTTGTTCCCCAAAACCTCATTACCAGGTATAATAAAATCAAATGTCAGAGAAACTCTAAGTAAGAATATTGTTTTAATGATAGTATGTTTAATATAATATATTACAACATATTATAATATGATATAATATAACATGATATGATATAATATAATATGATCTTAATATAATATCTAATGATTTTAGTATCTATATGATTATATGATATCTATATATACAGAAAATATCATTAATATATGAGTATTAATTTTTATATTGAAGTATAGTTTATTTACAAAATTTTATTAGTTTCAGGTGTACAAATTAGTGATTCAATATTTTTATAGATTACACTCCATTTAAACTTATTAAAAAATAATGGTTATATTTCCCTCTGCTGTATAATACATCCTTGTTGCTTATGTATTTTATACATAGTTTGTATCTCTTAATCACCTACTCCTATCTTGCCCTTCCTCACTTTGCTCTCCCCACCAGTAACAACTAGTTTGTACTCTATATCTGTGAGTCTGTTTCTGTTTTGTTATATTTATTATTTTATTTTATTTTTCAGATTCCAAATATAAGTGACAACACAGAGTATTTGTCTTTCTCTGTCTGATTTATTTCACTAAGCATAATATCTCTAGGTCCATCCACATTGTGGCAAATGACAGAATTTCATTTTTTATGGCTGAGCAATATTCCATCATAAGCATATACCAAATATTCTTTATCCATTCATTTGTTGATGGACACTTAGGTTGCTTCCATATCTTGGCTATTGTAAATAATGCTGCAATGAATGTTGCAGGTGTATGTATCTTTTCAAATTACTGTTTACATTTTCTTTGGATATATGCTCAGGAGTGGAATTGCTGGATCATATGACAGTTCTGTTTTTAGTTTTCTGAGGAACCTTCACACTGTTTTCCATAGTGGCTGTATCAATTTACAGTCCCACCAACAGTATAGCAGGGTTCATTTTCCCCACATCATCACTAGCACATTTGTTATTTGTTGACTTTCAGATGACAGCCATTTTGACAGGTGTGAGGTTATATCTTATTGTGGTTTCAATTTGCATTTCTCTGATGGTTAGCGATGTTGAGTATCTTTTCACGTACCTGTTGGCCATCAGTATATCTTCTTTGGAAAAATGTCTATTCAGGTCTTCTACCCATTTTTAAATCAGTTTGATTGTTTTTTGATATTGAGTTATATGAGCTGTTCATATATTTTGAATATTAACCCCTTATTTGTTATATCATTTGCAAATATTTTCTCTCATTCAGTAGGTTGTGTTTTCATTTTGTCAATGGTTTCCTTTTCTGTGCAAAAGCTATTAAGTTTAATTAGGTCCCATTTGCTTACTTTTGCTTTTGTTTCCTTTGCTGTAGGAGACAGATTCAAAAAAATATTGCTGAGATTTTTGTCAAAGAGTGTTCTCCCTATGTTTTCTTCTAGGTGTTTTGTGGTTTCAGGTCTTACATTTAGGTCTTTAACCCATTTGGGGTTAATTTTGTATATGGTGCTAGAGAATGTTCTAATTTCATTGTTTTACATGTAGCTGTCCAGTTTTCCCAGCATCATTTATTGAAGAGACTGTCTTTTCCTCTGTATATGCTTGCTTCCTTTCTCACAGATTAATTGATCATAAATGTGTGGGTTTATTTCTGGGCTCTCTATTCTGTTTCATTCATCTACATATCTATTTTTGTGCCAGTACCATGCTGTTTTGACTACTGCAGCTTTGTACTATGGTCTGAAGTCAGGAAGCATAATACCTCCAGCTTTGTTCTTTTTTCTCAAGATGGCTTTACCAATTTGGGGTCTTCTGGGCTTGTATATAAATTTTAGCATTATTTGTTCTAGTTTGGTGAAAAATGTCACTGGTATTTTAATAGGGGTTGCATTAAATCTGTAGATTTCTTTGGGTGGTATGGACATTTTAACAATATTAATTCTTCTAATTCATGAACAAATCTATCCATTTCTTTATATCATCCTCAATTTCCTTTAACAATGTTTTATAGTTTTTAGAGTGTAGGTCTTTCATTTCTTGATTAAACTTACTCCTAGGTATTTTATTCTTTTAGATGCAATTTTAAAAGGGACTTTTTTTTTTTTTTTGCTTTCTCTTTCTGATAGTTCATTATTAGTGTATAGAGCACAACAGATTACTGTATACCAATCTTGTGTTCTGAAACTTTACTGAATTTATTTTTAGTACTAATAGCTTTTGGTGGTGACTTTAGAGTTTTCTATATATAGTATAATGTCATCTGCAAATAGTAACAGTATTACTTCTTCCCTTCCAATATGGATGCCTTTTATTTATTTTTTGTGTGTGACTGCTGTGGCTAAACTGGATGGCTTACATGTAAAAGAATGAAATTAGAACACAGGCTAACACCATACACAAAAATAAACTCAAAGTGGATTAAAGGCCTAAATGTAAGGCCAGATACTATAAAACTTCTAGAAAAAAATAGAGGGAAAACACTCTCTGACCTAAATTAAAGTAAGATCTTTTTTGATCCACCTCCTAGAGTAATGAAAATAAAAGCAAAAATAAACAAATGTGACCTAGTTAAACTTAAAAGCTTTTGCAAAGCAAAGGAAACTATAAACAAAATGAAAAGAGAACCCTCAGAATGGGAGAAAATATTTGCAAATGAAGCAACCAACAAGTGATTAATCTCCAAAATATACAAACAGCTCATGCAGCTCAATATCAAAAAAACAAACAACCCAATCAAAAAATGGGCAGAAGATCTAAATAGACATTTCTCCAAAGAAGACAAGGAAACGTGCTTAACATCACTATTAGAGAAATGCAAATCAAAACTACAATGAGGTATCATCTCACAACGGTCAGAACAGTCATCATCAAAAAAATCTACAAACAGCAAATGCTGGAGAGGGTGTAGAGAAAAGGGAATCCTCCTACACTGATGGTACCAGTTTGCTGGTGCAAACTGGTATAGGCACTATGGAGAACAGTATGGAGGTTCCTTAAAAAAATTAAAAACAGAGTTACCATATGATCCAGCAATCCCACTCCCGGGCATATACCTGGAGAAAACGATAATTCAAAACAATACATGCACCCCAATGTTCATTGCAGCACTATTCACAATAGCTAGGACATGGAAGCAACCTAAATGTTCATCAACAGAGGAATGGATAAAGAAGATGTGGTACATATATACAATGGAATGTTACTCAGCTATAAAAAAAACAAAATAATGTCATTTGCAGCAACATGGATGGAACTAGATTCTCATACTGAGTGAAGTCAGACAAAGAAAGACAAATATCACATGATATCACTTATATGTGGAATCTAAAAAAGGCTACAAATGAACTTATCTACAGAACCAAAATAGAGTTACAGATGTAGAAAATAGACTTATGGTTACGGAGGGGTAGGGCAGGGGAGGGATAAATTGGAAGATTGGGAATGACACATACACACTACTATATATAAAATAGATAACTAATAAGGACCTACTGTATAGCACAGTGAACTCTACTCAACACTCTGTAATGGCCTATATGGGAAAAGCATCTAAAAAAGAGTGGATATATGTATTTGTATAACAGATTCACTTTGCTGTACACCTGAGACTAACACAACATTGTAAATCAACTATACTGCAATAAAATTTTTTAAAAAATGTCATAATGAGATTATCAATGGAGTAGAGAAACATCCAAACTTTACAGCTCTTTAATTCAGCAGTCCATAAAAATGAAGTAACTACCAAGGAGAATGTGAAGGCACAGCAAATGATATGAAAGTAACTCTGAGACAATGTTGAGTGTTAGCAGTTAAGCAAAGAAGAAATATTTGTATAATTTACTCAGCTCTGCATTCTAATCTAAGTATATTTGACAACTACTGCAAATATTGCCCAGACTGGCCAAAGGTATCTGTATTTGATCTTAATCTGAAAGTCAGGATGGAGTTCTAACAATTCGCAGTTATCGTCAGAGATTAGTAGATAAAGCGACATAGTTCCACAATTCCTCATCTGCCTTTCCAAAGTCCACATAATTCTGAAAACAAAAAAAGAGATCAGTAGTTCACTTGGAAACAAAATCTGATCTGTCCTTTATTCTTTTAGCAACAAAGCCTGATGTGAACTAACAAGTCAATTTAAAATCTTTATTTCTCACATAGTGGGAATAGTCATACATTTTGCTTTCAAAAACTATTCCTGGGTTTGAATTGTCATTGTTGTCCTACACCCTTTGGCAGGTGCAATGTAATTTATTAACTATTCCAAACTTGAAATTTCTAAATTCTGAATAAATTCCAATTTCAGGGGTATTAATGAAGCTAATAGTGGTCCTCTATAAAATTATTTTAGCTCTATGTGTACCTCATACAAAATGCCACTGAGATTTTGATAAGAATTGCATTGTATCTGTAGATGGCTTTGGGTACTATGGACATTTTAACAATATTAAGTCTTCTAGGCACTTCCCTGGTGGCACAGTGGTTAAGAATCCACCTACCAATGCAGGGGACATGGGTTCGATCCCCAGTCCGGGAAGATCTCACATGCCACGGAGCAACTAAGCCCATGCGCCACAACTACTGAGCGTGCACTCTAGTGCCTGCGTGTCACAACTACTGAGCCCGCATGTCACAACTACTGAGCCCACGTGCCACAACTACTGAAGCCCACATGCCTAGAGCCTGCGCTCCGCAACAAGAGAAGCCACCGCAATGAGAAGCCCGTGCACCGCAACGAAGAGTAGCCCCCACTCGCCACAACTAGAGAAAGTCCGTGTGCAGCAACAAAGACCCAACGCAGCCAAAAATAAATAAAAATTAAATCTTAAAAAAATAATTGTCTTCTAATCCACAGAGACATGGATGTCTTTCCATTTGTTTGTGTCTTGTTTAATTTCTTTCATTAATGTTTTAAGTTTTCAGTATACAAGCTTTTCACCTCCTTAGTTAAATTCATTCCTAGGTATTTTTTTGTTTTTGTTTGTACTGTTGGTAGGAATTCAAAATTGTGAAGCCACTATGGAAAACAGTATGGAGGTTCCTCAAAACCTAAAAATAAAATGACCATACGATCCAGAAAAATCCATTTGTGGACGTTTATATAAAAGAATTGAAATAAGGATCTTGAAAAGATATTGGAACTATTATGTTTATTGCAGCATCGTTCATATTAGCCAAGATGTAGAAACTTCCTAAATTTCCATTGACAGATGAATGAGTAAAGAAAATGTGACATATGCATACAATGGAATGCTATGAAGCCTTAAAAAAAGAAGGAAATCCTGTAATATCCAACAACACAGATGAATTATGAGAACGTTATTCTGTGTGAAATAAGCCAATCACAGAAAGACAGATATTGCATGATTCCACTGAGGTATCTAAATAGTTAAATTTATAGAATCAAAAAGTGGAATGTTGGTTGCCAGGGGCTGGGGGAGGGGAAAATGGTGAGTTATTAATCAACAAGCATAAAGTTTCAGTCAAGCAAGATGAATAAGCTCTAGAGATCTGCTATACAACATTGTACCTATAGTCAACAATAATGTATTATACACTTAAAATTTTGTTACGAGAGTGGACCTTATGTTAAGTGTTCTTACCATAATACAATTTTAAAAGAAAATGAAAAATATACATAAAATCGTTGAAAATAAGTAGACTCTAAATTCTGAAGTGTTTCTAAAATGTGCTTTAGAATTAGAGTGTGACAAAGGCAGAGAGAAATGGAGGACAAAATAATAATTAGATAGAGCTTTGATGATTAACAATATTTAGGATATTACATATTTTTTAAAAAGCAGTTGGAGTTGGGAAGGATTGAAAAACATTAGTGGCAAAATTCAAGTTACAATTAAAGGCAGTTCAAAGCCCAAGGTGGAATTTTTTTTTTTTAAAGCAAAGTGAATTACACTTTCAAAAGGTCAAAACGATTGTAAATTAGAGAAAAAAAGCAAATATTAAAGGAAGAGAAAGTGAAGAGAGCAATCATCTGGATGCTACCCTGACAAGGCAAAAGATGCAAACAGCAGCCAGCTTCCATTTAAACAGCTTGGGTAGAATGTTTATATCATAAACATGTATAGTTACTGGCTTAAACATGCTAAGAAAATCCAGGGAAACACAAAAGAGTTGGGAAGGGGGATAAGGGAGGGGGAATGTCAAAAAATTCCATAGGTTTAAAGGGAAGGAAGCTTTGGCAAAAGAAAATCCAAAATTGAATTCTTTTTTTTTTCCTGCGGTTCGCGGGCCTCTCACTGTTGTGGCCTCTCCCATTGCAGAGCACAGGCTCCGGACACGCAGGCTCAGTGGCCATGGCTCAAGGGCCCAGCCGCTCTGCGGCATGTGGGATCCTCCCGGACCGGGACACCAATCCACGTCCCCTCCATCGGCAGGCAGACTCTCAACCACTGCGCCACCAGGGAAGCCCCAAAACTGAATTCTTAATCACCAGCTTTCTCTACCAAATTCAGAAGATAGAAAATATAATTAACCTAAAAAGATGGGCATAAGAGTCACACACATACGAATAATCACAAGCCACTTAGAACCAAAGCAAGTTGATAAAAAGCCCCAGCAGAGCAAATTCCTATCTCCCATGCAAATATGAAACCACATTTCCAAAGAAAATTTCAACCATACAATAAAACAAACTACATTCAATAGTAACAAACAAGAAAAAGAAACAACATTTAATTTTAAGTATAATAGCATATTTCAAATTTGAATGAAGGTAGGTTCCCCAATACAATTCCCACACTTTCGGTGACAAATTTTCAGACCTGATAAAATGTTTATTAGCCCTTCTGCAAAACTGTGAAATGTACATGGCTTAACTATTTTCTTTATAATCAGCAAGCCCTTTAGGCATTTCTGCACTATCAGAAGATGATGAAAGATGGAAAACAGATATAGAAATCAAATTTCCCATGAAATAAAAAACACTGAAAAATGTAGACAATTTGAATTGCATATGCCAGTGATGCTGTTTAAAATAAGTGATTTGTGTTTGTAACAGCCCTATATGGCTGTGAAGACAGTCAATAGTAGAAGGGGAAATCTAAGCAGCAAGATTCAGATGGTTCCCAAAAACATTAAAGATAAGATATATTGTACATTAAATTAACTCCTGTATATAAAGAATTGATGCACATAAAGCTGGAAACCAAATATTGCTCCTTGACAAGGTCATTGAATAGATCTCTGTAGAGAGCACTCTGTATAATTCCAGAGGGCACCATTTGAACAAACTATGATTTAAAGACACCTTCTACAGTTGTGCTGTGCAAAAATTTACCAAGTAAAGAAATTATCTGAGGAATCATTTATCCCAGGTTTTTAACCTGAGACTACAAACTATTACAGCATTTAATTTTTACTTCAGAATTACAAGGGCTGAGTCAAATGGGCTAAATTTAAGATAGCCCAAACCCAAGGTACCTTCTAACCATTTTAACAAGTATTCCTAGGGCCTCAGTTGTGTTCAGGATGAAGTTCCCTCACATCACTTCACTCCATTCTCCAAAACTTGCCACAATGACCTAACCTCAGCCTCTAATGAGGGTGATGAGATGGCCTCTCCACTCTTTTCAACCATGACTGCCATGCTGCCTCCATCTGGTGTCTAGGATAGAAACTCAGTATGTGGGAATTTTCTCATCTCCAACTCTCACAGCCAAACTGAAACCAGAGTTGACTTTTATAAGGCTAAACATGAATAAATAATGAAAAGGGACTACAATAAGTACCTAAATACCTAAAACTACTGCCAAGGTGAGACCTGTCCTGGGGTCTCTTGCTGGACCAGTTCTTTGGTTTATATCAACTCTGTGTAGTTTACAGAAGATCATACCATCCTTTTCTTGACATCTGGAACCATTTAGAATCTAGAAGTCTTCCTCTATGTTCTCCATCTCTTGTTTCTACCCATGCCCAGAGAGCAAGTTTCCCTCCAACCTTTCAAAAAAGTCATTCAACTTAGGATCTTATTTGTCCAGAATGAGTGACAGTGAGAACTTCAAATCTCTTAGGGAAAAACCACAGCAACTGAACTCACAAGGGTGTGCTCTGGCCCCATCACCCCTCAAGACAATTTTATATATATATGGGAACTATATCAGCCTTATTTACAGTCTCTTGATTCAGGCTTATATGTTTATGATCACCATGTTTGCTTTGCTTTTAGCAAAAAAAAAAAGTACTCAACAATGAGAGTTACTTTTTCTATCTTCAGGTAGGTTTATATTTTTGTGCTACTGAGTACAGTACAATGAATAATATTCACTTGAAAAAAATAAAAGGCAATTTGGCCAAGTTAAGGCCCATTTAGTTCAGGAGTCTATAAAGACCTAAAGTCTTAAATATACTATTTCCATAATCATGAGGTTTGGGGAGAAATATTACATAGGCACAGTGGATAGAAAATAGAGGAGAATTCAATTTGATCTTTAGGAACTGTTATCTGCATGACAAAAATCATAGATGAGTTTTCTATGCTTTAAATTCAATTATCTAGGAGGGATTCGTTTTCCCTCTGTAATGACAAATCATGAAGCTCCTGTCATGCTAATTTCCAAAATGATATCTTCAACATTTAGCATGGTACTTGGCACTCCCTAAATGTTTATTAAATGAATGCATGTGAAGTACCTCTTTAAAAATTATGAATGCCAATGACCACACCCATAGCTCTCTAACTGAAGGATCATAATATGGGGCATGGGAAGTATGCTGAATTTCTTTCACGATGATAATCTCAAATATGACCTTCTTGAAACACTTAAGGAAATATTTCTTAAGACTGTTTTTAGTTTGTTCTAAACTCTATTTTTAACAACTCCCTTATACTAACTTTGAGTGTCTACACTATTAGACACTTAAGTGTCTTTGGATGAAGATGGTGTTGGACATGAGCAAAGAGAAAGTGTTATGGCTCCTTTGTTACCATAGAGTAAAATCTGCCTCCACTTCCAAAGCCTACTTTATGGCTCTTTTGAGTTGGGGTAGTACTTTTTCCATCTGTCCTAAAAATAATCACATCATACTTTTGTTATTTATGCCTACCTGTCTACAATACTAATTCTGAGTTCCTTGTAGTTAAGTGCTTGTCTTCTTTGCTTTTGTAGCATCAGGAGTAGAGTTAGTATGTAGAAGATATTTAACTGATGTTTGTAGAATGAATGAATGAATGAAATCTTAATGAGGCAAAAAAATAATTAAAAAAGGAGAGATGTATTCAATTTTTTAGCAAGAGGTTAAGGAACAAAATTCTTTAGCATTTAACCTTCTCTAACCTTTTACTCTTTCATTCCTCAGCACTATCAACCTATTTACAATGATTTAAAATTATGATCTGACATTAGTTTCACCTTTCATCCCATGAGGAAACTTTGCATGGAGTAAAAATGGTCTCCAAGTAGATGCACTGAACTGATAGCTTTCATAAGAAAAAAAAAAATATATATATATATATTTTTTTTTTTTTCTTTTCCCCTATTGCAGGCACCAAGGACTTGGCAGAACTAATACAAAAAGAAAACAAAAATTAATGAGTTTGAGCTTCTGCTTGTTTGTGAAATCCATATTTTATATTACAGTGGTTTCCAGGAGAGCTCTGAAGGGCTGAGAAGCATTAAAAAATAATACATGTAACCTTCACAAGAGCCCTTCTCCAAGAATCCTTTCTTCAACACAAAGATATTATTAACTGTACAGTTAATCTGAAACTGCAAAGATCACAATAAGAAAGGTAACGGTCAACATTTCAGTTTCAGAAGTAATGTTTCATTTTCATAGATTTAATCACATAATTTTAGGGCCATACAGTGTTTGATAAGTAAGAATGGAAATTGCCTGGATAATTGTTCCTTGGACTATAACTTAGAGACCGTATTTGGGTAGCTCTTGCCATAAATGTCCCCCATGATGTATGCTATATACCAGGCCCTTAAAGCTGTAAAATTTCTGAATGTTAATCTTTATCAGTGAGGTAACATGACATTTCCTAAGAATGAATGAGATAAATTACTTAATACTGAATGTAAAAATTCTGAAGTGGCTTAAGACAAAACAAGAGGAAAATCTGTAAAGTGAAAATGACTGTATATAAAATTTATGTGTAAGAGCCTCGTCATCTCATCTGTTAAGCCAGGACTTCAGGCGTGCAGTGATACTGGGAATGCCTACGTGGCAGTTTCAGGTATCTACATCAGTCTTCACACTTTGTTTTCTTGGTAACCATCTTCTGCTACCACTTTTACCACCTCAATGATGGCCCCAGCTGCTGCTGATATGTAGCTTCTTTAACCCATCATGTGTATGTTCTCTTAGAACCTAAGATTCTTCAAAGATAAGCTAGGTCTAGTATAAATGGGGAGAATATTCATTCATCGACCTCTTTTAAATTTATCCTTAGTCACAAAGATATAAAAGTAGTGCCACTTGTGACCCACAATTTGACTCTTATTTAGTGAAAGGAATTCCTGCATGTCCTTCCTATGGACCTTTCTCCTTTAGGGCTCAGTTAGAAAATGGTAACACATCAGGGTTCTAATCTCTGAGATAAACACTATGTACTACTATGAATTTCTTTCCCCTTTCTTTCACCTTATACTTTCTCCCTCACCTTACGGTCATTCACCTGTGGCTACAATTATGCAATCTTTCCAATGCCCACAATAAGGTATGGGTTTCATTTTCACTATTTACAGACTGACCTGGTGAATATGGTCTAGTCTATCTGACAGGAAACTAATATTTCAGCTTGGAGAAATGAGTAGATGAGACCTATGGTAGCATTATGACATTTATTTCTTCATATCCTTGTCTAAAAATAAAACTTTGTGTTTTTCAGACAGAAGCCTTCTGATTGAATATATATAAATCTATATCAAGCAACCTCAGAAGTGAAAGTTTTCTGTTTGTTAATGTGTCAAGTGCTTATTCGTTCATATATTTAAGATTTTTTCCTAATTTTATAAACAAACTACAGAAGCACATATCAAAAGAAAAAAAATAAATCTACTGTCCTTTGCAAAGAAAGCTCAGGTCAAGTGCTTGAGTGGTTCCCAATATAGGGATATGTCATGTTGACCCGCTAGTGGGATGAACCAGAAAGACAGCTGTCCAGAGGGGTCCTGAGTGTCCTACTCTAAGTTCTGCTCTGTATTAATCTTGTGGCTATTTTTGATCAAATGATCATTCTGAGACTCAGTTGCTTCATTTGTAAAATGAGGATATTAACCCAGCACTAGCTGAAATGCACAATTATTAGAGATCGCTAAGGTCATTACAGATTAACATGAAGTACATGAATCTGAGGTTCTGATTCTCAGTTTCCTGAGTGATAAAGGACATTTTAATCGACACTTATTGTGGCATATGCTTAGCCTACTTCTTATGCAAATTGTGCCCCCAAGTTATACTCAGTAGAGTGTGGTAACTCATACATGATCCCTGGAATCAGATAGTCTTTGTGAGAATAAACCTTTATCATTTAAAAACTGTGTAATTTTGGGCAATTTTCTTACTCTATGTGTTTTTCAGTTTCTTTATATGTAAAATGGTGTAATAGTAAAGCAATTCTAGGGTCACTGAGAGGCTTACATGAGATAATACATATAAAGTGCTTAGAATAGTACCCAGTACACAGTAAGTAGTTGACAAAAGTTAGCTGTCATTACCAGGCCACTACGTTTTCATTCTGTGATCCTGCCCAAGACAAGAGTTGACCAGCTGAGATATGAACATAAGAATAATTCAGACCATTCAAATCTCCCTCTCTCTCTCTCTGTCTCTGTCACTCCCTCCCTCCCCCTTTTGCACATACACGTGTGCGCCTATGCTCAAAAATCTCATCTGAGAGGTAGGAGAGGTGGAGACTTGGGAGCTGTCAAATGTCAAGAGTTCTAGCTGGAAGTTCCAAAAGTTCTGCTACTGAGGTCTCTGGAGCTCCCTTTGCAAGAGCAAGATGGTTTAATTTTTTCCTTGGCTTCAGAGGGATTCTCCCAGTATGATTAGAATAGTTTGTTTGGGGGATTGTGTCTAACTAGCTCGGTGAAATTGCCCTGATTTGGAACTAAAATAAACAATTCATATAGATTGTATGTGCTACTTAACTGTTGCAGTTATTACTATGTACAGTTCAGGGTACAACATATAGCTACATAGAAGTACTTTTCCCTCAGAAGTTATTAATTAGTTCAATTTGGAATAGATACTTCTAAACTGTCTAAATTAGAATTATATTCTGCTAAACAAATGATGAAATCACTTGCCTTCTGGAAAACCAGGCAGAGTGACCCTGGTGAAATGTAAGAAATAAGAACCAAGTTCATAGCTTTTTAAATTCATTATGAAGGCAATTTAATTAAATTTTTAAAATAGCAAATCCCTTTTAAAATAAATGAATCAAACACTAAAATTGATTAAAAATTTTTTAAAGTTTGGATTTGACATTGTACACTTTGCATGGAAATTTAAGTTTTTGGATTTCTCAGAAAAAATGGCTACTTATCTTTTTGATTCTAATAATTTAGTTACAATTTATTGAGAATTTCTTTTTCATTGAGCCATAATGACCTTAGTGTTATCCTGATCATTGTATATGTATGTGTTCTCTTAAGTATAAATTTTCCGGAATAAGCCTATGAGGAGGGAGATATTGCACTGTGACTGAATTAGGTAGCATTAGCCAATGTTTAAAATATGCTACAATGGGTTGATGTTTTAAAATTACCTAGTTTATCACTATAATTTCATGCATGGATTTTTATTTTTGTGAAACAGAAAATTGTATCAAATTAAAACACTTATCAATAAAGAAATAAGCCCTTTTATGGGCTGAGAAGAGAAGCTTTTCTCAGTGGTTGTATGCCTAGTTACTACTCTTTCCATAAAATGCATTTGGTCAAAACAAGGGCTATGTGTGATTTCATCTGTGCCAATTCTAAACAGAAGAATCATTGTAGATCCACCTCCTTTTATGTTAATCATATTCAGAAATGTTTTAAAAGAGCTTCATTTGTTTGTAGAAATATAGGGAAAAGAGGTTTTTTTCCTCCCTCATTCTTTCAGATGCATAAAATCTACAAATTTATAGGAAAAGACACAGTTTGGAAAAAGATATAAAACAAAACAAAGAGAAAATATCAAATGATTTCCTTAAGTGAAATCATGGAACACTGAATCTGGTCGTCTTTGTTCTCCAAAGATACACTTCTTGTGAATTCATTCAAGTATGCTTATGAATTGCCTACTACAATCCAGGTATTGGGATTCTCACTAGGAATAGAAGGAGAGGAAAGGCACAGTTCCTGCTATTAAGGCTTCCACAAGAAACGATTTTATAAGGTAGCAAAGATCATTACTGACATTGCCAGGAAGGTGCCCTAAGAACATCAAGAAATGATATCTAACAATCTAGAAAGGGATAAAACAAATAGACAAAATCTCAGTTATTAAAGATAAAAAAAGTGCAACCTGGTATCACTGCATATAGGAAGAAACTCTCCTATATCCCAGCACAAAGACATGATTGTTTTCTGGCTAAATTAATGATGGCACTGATAATAATTCCAAGTCGGTACTAAAAATATATATATTTTAAGTCATTGCCCAGTAGCTCCATTTTCTTTGAGAACATTCATTTAACTAATATTTATTGAGTGATTATTGGATGCCAAGAACTGTTCTAGCAATGACAATTAGCAGTAAACTAAATAGATAAAACCTCTGTCTTCATGGAGTGAAAGTTCTAGAGGATTTAAGAAATATATAGCTGATTTAAAAAGATAAAAGAGAGTTTAGTAGCTTTTAACTATTCCAAATGCTTTGAAATATGCTTTGGTTACTAGAAATTTTATATTGCTTATTTTCTTCCCCAAATATTGACAGTGTCCATGATCTCTTCTAGGAATTTCTTAGCAGAGCTAAGTTGGTGGTTTAAATAACTTAAATAAAATGAATTTTAGAACCAAATTTACACAATTTTTGAAGAGATCTACGACAGCAAAGAAACATTTCATCTGAAACATTTCATGTAAATATAAGTAGAAAAAAGCAAATACTTTAAAATTTATTTATTTGACCAATTCAATCTTTTTTCTGAAACACTACCCTCCACAACTGTGTGCATAGATTTATTCTTTCACAAAATTGTGTATTACCAGTCCTTAAAAATTCTCTGCCTTCTAGTTATATTAAATTTTCCAATCCCTAGAGACATATAGAGAACCAAATATATAGTCTTCTTTGAAACTGTTAGTTTTTTTTTTTTAATTTAAGATGATATAAGTGGAAGAGACAGTTGTTAGATTTTTCTTTTCTAAGATGATATAAGTGGAAGAGACAGTTCTTCAGATGTAACAGAATAGTTCAGCATTTCACTTACAACCAAAAGGCAATTTGTCAGTGACTCAACACCATGTTCCATAAAGCACTACCTCAATGACAATCATTCCCCATGTCAGAAAGTAGATTTGAAAATATGGTTGAAAATAGACAAACAGATTTCAGCAGTCCTGTAAATGCTGACACTTCATTTTAAATATTCTTCTGCTGTAGAATCTATACTCTGGACTGAATGCTTGTGTCCGCCCCCACCCCCCAACCACCAAATTCATATACTGAAGTCCTAACTTTCAAGGTAATGATACATGGAGGTGAGGCCTTTGGAAGGGAATTAGGTCATGAGGGTGGAGCCCTCATGAATGGGATTAGTGTCCTTAATCAAAGAGAAAGAGAGAGGTAATCTCTCTCTCTCTCTCTCTCTCTCTCTCTCTCTCTCTCTCTGTGCCAAATAAGGATACAACAAGAAGACGTAAATCAGGAAGAGGAGTTTTACCAGAATCCATGCTGACCATGCTGGCAACTTGGTCTTAGACTTCCAGCCTCCAGAACTGTGAGAAATAAATACCAGTCTATGGTATTTTATTAAAGTACCCAAACTGACTAATACAAGCCACTTTCCACTGTTCTGCTTATATGATTCTTATTACCAAACCTGCACTTTAGAAACATGCTTAATAAAATGTTTGTTAAAAGCTTGGCTAGACATTCAATATGACTTTTTTCTCCTTTAATTATTAGATTATGCATCCATCTGTTATGGGCTGAATTGTGTCCCCCCCAAAATTCACAAATTGAATTCCTAACCCATAGTACCATAGAATGTGACCATATTTGGAGATAGGGTCTTAGGAAGTAATTTGGTTAAAATAAGGTCATTACTAGTATCCTTACAAGGACAAGAAATTTGGACACAAATGTGTACAGAGGGAAGACCATGTGAGGACATAGGAAGAAGTCATCTATAAGCCAAGGAGAGAGGCCTCAGAAGAAACTGACCCTGTCTACACCTTGATCTCAGATTTCTAGTTTTCAGAATTGTGAGGAAATAAATTTCTATTGTTTAAGCCACCCAGTATGTAGCACTTTGTTATGGCACCCTTAGCAATCAAATACACTCTCCTTATATTGTTTTGTCCAATCTAACAGATGGGTTAATCCCTCCTCCTATACAGGACTTTTCCTACAAGCACGACTGTGATATCATGACCTCTTATCTCCACCTAGAACACTGCTAATCAGTGATATATTTGTTTCCTCTTTCTTCATTTTCTTTCTATTTACACCTTTCTTTCAATTTGCTTAATTTTTCTACCACCGTATTTTGATTCTTTTGTTTCTTTCTTTATATCCACATTTCAGAAGAGTAATCTATGGACAACATTCGTATCTCCCATTTACCTGTCAAGCCAGTGCAGTCAGGTTTATATAACAGTCCTCTATTTAATTTACTCTTGTTAAGGTCCAAGTGACCTAATGGCTAAATCCAGTACCTAATTTTTAGCCTTTAACTTATTTTATCTTTTTTGTAGCTTTGCACTCCCTCCTTAAAACTCTCCACTGGTTACCATATTTTCTTTTCACTCTTGGACCAAGTAACCTGTTCTCCTTCATGGGCTCTTCATCTTTTAAGGGTTGGTACTACTCATGCTTACTCCTCCTTCCCTACCAACCATTCTGATGATTTCATTGATACCCAGGATCACCAGTATATTAATAATCCTTCAGTCCTAACACCTGCCCTCATCCCGCCACTAACCTATCCATTTGCCTGTTATGTACCTTGTCTACTAAATAGGGATTCATCTTTTCCTTGTTTGTTTCCTCTTAAATCTGTACCTGTTCCAGTAGTCTCTCAATTAGTGATTCTACCATCACATTAATTGTCCAAACTAGAATATTGGGAGTCAGTTTCAGTTAACACATGAAATCAGTGCTTGCTTATTGCTGAACAGACTTTCAATAGTATGTACTTTAACCAAAACTTGTATCATCAGTGCAAAGTGTTAAATGTAGAAGTATCTAAGTAAACTCTCATAAGGTAGTTTATTCCATCCTATCTTCAGGAACATATTATAAAATGCTGAGAGCAGAATAAGAAAAAGTTAATTTGGGAAGATGATGGAATATTTGAGAAAACAATTTTAAGCACTAAGAATAAGTGAATCACATACATAAAGGCAAGATTATTTGATTTTTCTCATTTGAAATTTTGAGAGATCTGAATTTTTTCTGTTACTTTAAGAATCAGACATCTTGAATATTGTGAATCATAAACGTTTATCCTCTCATTTTCAGAATATGTTATAAAAAGTAGAAAAATCATTTTTAATACTTCAAATAATTATACTAAGCAAATAATATACTAATTATACTAAGCAAATGTAGTTAAGTTCTCTAATTTCATTTTATTTATAGGGCTACCACCATAAGAAAGGCTGAGATAGCCATACAACACAATTCTACAATGCAAGGACAAAACCTTTACTTTTAAAGTTCATGATACATGTCTTATATATGTACTAAATCCCTAGTAAACTCATAAACCTTCAAGTGTATGCTTCTTTAAAAATAAATATATTTAGTAACTAATTTATATCAACTACATATTTTTCATCTTAATCCTTTTCATAGTATATCCAGTATCTCTATAGCAGCTATAGGACCTGTTCCTCTTGCTGAGGAAACTCTACAGTTAATAAACCATGGAACTCAATGTGCTGTTTCAGCAATAAGCAGCTCACTAAACTCAGTGTTTTATAGGTAGCTATAACCTATTATAGATTGTGTCAGATGATACCAAAAACTCTGAGGAATATATTTTCATATACTGAAGTTAAATATGTTAATCACATTCATAATTTATCATGTATTAATTTATTTCCTGGCCCCTGCACTCTACCCCACCTCATTAGCCCCCTCTCAGTGGTACTAGAGAGGGTTGCATGTACAGTTATCCAGGTTGCGTAAAGAAAAATCTTTACATAGGAGGAAATACTTGCAAATAAAGGAAACCAGAATATGTCACCCCAAAATATGCCTCTTTGACATAATTATTTTGAGTTGAAGGCAATTAAGAAGCAGTAAACACAGAAAAAGCTCCCCCTAGGCAGAAAATAAATTTTCCTTTTACTGGAGACAGACTCTTATTAGCCCAGAGATGACACCAGAGGAATCTGCAAACAAGCCTTGTTAAACTAATTCTTAGCTTCCTTAACTAGAAAGGTAAGAAAGATAAGGACTTGCGGGGGACATGTGTTCAAGCCCTGGTCCGGGAAGATCCCACATGCCCACAGAGCAACTAAGCACGTGCACCACATCTACTGAGCCTGTGCTCTAGAGCCTGTGAGCCACAACTACTGAGCCTGCGTGCCACAACTACTGAAGCCTGCATGCCTACAGTCCGTGCTCCGCAACAAGAGAAGCCACCGCAATGAGAAGCCCACGCACTGCAACGAAGAGTAGCCCCCACTCGCCGCAGCTAGAGAAAGCCGCGCACAGCAACGAAGACCCAACGCAGCCAAAACTAACTAACTAAATAAATAAATTTATTAAAACAAGAAAGATAAGGACTACCTGGCTGGACTGCCTCTAGCCCAAACCTCTTTGTCTCATCAGTTCTTCACAAATTTATTGTTTCTTTGTCTAAAAGGTATCAACGCTTCTTGCTCTGATCACTTCTTAACTTCATTCTCTTGTGAAGGCTCCTATGTCAAAATTCAATAAAATGTGTGTGCTTGTCTTCTGTTAATCTGTCTTTGTCAGCTTAATTTCCAGATTCAGCAGGGACCCAAAGAGGATGGAAGAAAATGTTTTCCTCCCCTACAAAGACTTTTTAAAATATATATACAGAATAACCTAGTGCTTTAAGACATGGGCATTGGAGCCAAGTGGAACAAAGTCCACGAACTGGCTCCAGAATGTACTCACTGTGTCAACCAATTCAGGCTATTAAAGTTCTTTTAAATCTATTCCATGACCTGATAAGTCAAGATATTTGTAGTACCTATTTCACAGATGTGTTTGGATAATAGACATAATAATGCCTGTATTTTTGTACAAGGCACCAACCTGAGAGAAGGTATAGCTTCATGACAAAATGTGGGTAATGTGGGGAAAACAATCCCCAGCAAGAGGTACCAAAAACAAATGTAGTTTTGGTTTTTGAAGAGTCTAATGAACAGAACAGCTTTCTCCCTTATGAATTTGTAAGTACTGAGATACAGACAAAGAAGTTCAACAGGTGGCAAGCAGTCGTCAGATTTATTACTAATAGAGATTGTGAATGCATGGCATAGTTGTGCAGCAGAGAAGGATTTCCACTACCAAGCTCTAAAATCATCTGGATAACTGCAGCTTCTCATGTAAAATGTAGGACATAGAGGAGCAGAGCGTATCTGGGGGTCCTGGGCCAGCTCACTCCACAGAAAAGAGGAGTTGAGCTTCCTTGGCAGTTTTTTCTTCCAGCTTCTTATACAGCTGTCAGAGAGGAAGAAATTTTCCTTTACCCTTCTAGGTTCTTCCAGATGGTCTAAGAATTTAATTGACATGAGACAAATAAACAGGAGAAAATCACACAGAAGTTTAATAACATGTACCTGAGAGAGACTAAGGAAAACTGAGTAAGTCTCCAAAATGACGGAAAACCCTCACCTTAAATACCATCTTCAGCTAAATACAAAAGACATTGGGGGTAGTGTCTTGGAACTTCAAAAGGGAGGAAGGCAACTGGCATGCAGATGGAGAAGCAAATGTTTGGTAAACAAATGTTTGCTGGGCCATGCAGAGACAATGGGACACACAGTGATAGTGAGGCCCTGCCTGGAGTTTCTGCCACCACACCTAGTGCATATCTCTGGCAACAGCTCTATTACTGGAATAGGCCTTCTCTCTAAATTCTTTTAGGCAGTTAGGGGAAAGGTCAAAGTTTCTTCCTGAGTTTTCAGGCCTTGATTATTTTCAGCTCAAAATAATCCGCATGCTAAAGAAACATTTTAAGGTGGCAAATTTTGCTTCCTTTCCCAGCTAAGTCACTTCTTTTCTCGAAGAAGGAAGTAAAAGATCATAGAGAAGAGAATGGGTGCCACTGAAAGAATGTCCCTCACCATCTGGTTCTACAAGCCTGAAGTCACTAGCCACTGCAGTTGCTGACCTCTTACTCACCCTGAAAGGAGTTCAGGGTAGAGATCAGGAATGAGGCATTCTGATCTCTGGGGAAAACTGGCAGAACAGGATTTCAGGTAGTTAGATATTTTCAAGAGAAAATTTTATTAACCCAATTTCTTGTATCTTTTCATACTAAAAAAAGCACTAAAATTATTAACAGAGACATCTGCTCCTTGCAACTAGCAGCAACATTCTGCCAAGATGTGTGCTTGATTGCCCATGCCCACTTCACCAAAATCATATATATACTGACCTCCCTCCTTACCTTTTCAGAACAGTTCCTTGGAGCTATCTGAGAGGCTGTCTCCTGGGCTATGTTCCTCAGTAAGCTCCAAATAAAACTGAACTCACATGTTGTGCATCTTTTTTTAGTCAACACAGGGTATTGCTCCAAAGGAAGCTCTCTCACATGGATAGACAATTAAGAGTGGGGAATAACTGGGGAATAACTAATGTACAGTTACAGCGGATTGAAATTTTACTGGGAATCAGTACATGGAGAGACTTCTAATCCACAGCAAGTCAGAAAAGGTATGAAGAATTCTGATTTTAGTTTAAAGGATTTTTGATAAGGAATGGACTGGAGAGTTTAACTTTATATAAATCTCTTGCTTTGACACTGAGAAGCAATTATTTTCAGTTCCATGATGGTGAGGTAACCTGGCATCATAGAAAAAGCTTCAGAATCAGAACTAGAGTTTAAATTCTGAATCAGTCACTTAATAACAAGATGACTTTGGGCAAATTGCTTAATACCATCGAGCCACACTGTCTTCAACTGTGAACTAGGAATCATAGCCCCAGAATGGGTACTATAAAGATTAAAAGAGATATATAACAAACATAGAATAGTATTTGATTTTTACCCCATTCCCCCCAAAATATGTCAACTGTCCCTAAAAAGAAACTAATTTAAATTAACATAGCACTTACCAATACAGATAAGAGAAAAATGAAAAATATTCAGGAAATACCCAGGAACTCAGAAAATCGAAGATGTAAAGTCTTTATCACCTCTTCTTATTTCTTCTACTATACTTAGAAGACTTCTTTATACTTGTTTATTCACTCATTACAGAGGATATCTGTCAATAGCCAATCGTTTTCATCTCAAGTACCTTTAACTTTGGAATTTAATGGTGAATTCCCAGATTGTACTAGTGAATTAAAATCAAGAAGTATGTTTACTGTACTAAGTTTCTGTTGTTTTTAAGTAGCAGATATTGACTCTAGCCAGTTTAAATAAAAATGAAATTTGTTTTACAGTTACAAGATCTTCTTCTTAATTCTAGAGAGGAGCTAAAGAATGAATCTGAGAGAAGGTAGGATCTACGGAACTGTGGGCCTTAGTACCAGGAATTCATGAATCTTACCCTGGAGAGCAGCTGTTCATATGATTCATCTACAACATTCTCAGTCTTTGCTGTGACTGGCTCATACTGGGTCATGGTCAGTCAACGGTGACTGGCTATGATGATCACATCAGACTGTCATGGCTGTCCCCATGGGAAAAATGGGACTGTGAAAGAGGGAAATGCCCAGAAGAGTAAAACACAAAAAAGAGAAAATAATCCAAGGAAGCAAGAAATTTGAGGGGAAAAAGGGAAAAAAAGCAGAAAATATAATACAAATAGGAAACCCATACAAAGATTCAGTTATAATACAATTATTGTTAAATTTGAAAATTATTCCAGAAATAGGTTTAAATGAGATAAACATAAACCATGAAGACTTAGATCGGTGGAAACTCAAAGGGTAGAAAATTATACCAAGAAAATAATGGCTGAAAGAAAGCTGATATCGCTATGCTAGTATTATTCAAAATAGACTCTATGTACAAAAGCATTGCTAAAGATAAAGGGGGTCAACTACAAAAGCTAAAAGGTCCAGCTTACCAGGATGATAAGCTAACTGTAAATTTGTACTTACATTATAACATAGCCCCAACACGTATGAAACAAAAATTGACAATTCCTTATCATAAAAGGTGATTTTAACATACTGCCCTTAGCAATTGATAAATCAGGCAGATTTTAAAAAGTCAGTGAGAATGTAAAAGGTTTGAACAGCATGATCAGTAAGCTTGATAGACAAATAGACCTAATGATATAAGTGACTTTGGAATTGACTTAGATAAAAAGGTAAGTTCATAGTCAAAGACCTAATATTAAAAGAAGCAAAAAATTCAAATAATTAGGAATATATTGAAAGCATTAGAATTCACTATAAATGAATACTGTTCATTTTAAAAAATCAGTATAATTGATGACAGTTTTTAGGATGGCAGCTGTCATCTAGGCCTTCGTAACTTTCTTCCTTTTCATCCTTCAAATCACTGAGAATCATTTCCAAATGACTTGCTAAGATCAGATTCAATCCCTCAACTCTGTTTGATAAAGACAGTCGAATGCACACAGGGTATACATGCAGCAAAGCCATAATAATAATGGTGTTACTCAAACCAGTGATTCTCAACTCTGCTTGACATTAAAATTGCCTAAGTATATTTTTAAAAATACATGTGCTTATATTTTAATAAAAGAGATTCTGATTTAACTCATCTGGTTTGAGAACCAAATCTGTTTTTCTTTAAAGCAGAGAAGGTAAATTAAATATGTATCTAGGACTGAGAATCACTGTTCTAAATTCGCAGTGGTCAACAACATTTTAATGGAGATGAAACCTAGCAGAGCCATGCAGTCCCCACCCGCCAACCCAACCCCGCATGGTACAAAGGCCCCTCCATGTCCCCTGCCTCTTGTTTGCAGAAAAGCTGAAATTCCCCAGGCCTCCCTGAGTCACAAAAGAGCTGGCTCAAACAGTTAATGAGTAGGACAATAGAATCACAGAATCCTTCAGTGTCTGATGCACATTCCTGAGTCATTTTAAGGTCCTTAGTTTAATCACAACAATGTTCCTTTTTGACATGTGAGGTAACACAGTCACAGGTTTTGGTAATTAAAATGTGGATACCTTTGGGAAGCTATTATTCAGCCTATCACAAGGGCTATAACAGTATCATCTCTTAGGCTTATGATAAACATTAAATAAAATAATACACAAAAAACACCTGTAATGGGCTTCCCTGGTGGCGCAGTGGTTGAGAGTCCGCCTGCCGATGCAGGGGACACGGGTTTGTGCCCCGGTCCGGGAAGATCCCACATGCCACGGAGCGGCTGGGCCCGTGAGCCATGGCCGCTGAGCCTGTGCGTCCGGAGCCTGTGCTCCGCAATGCGAGAGGCCACAACAGTGAGAGGCCCGCGTACCGCAAAAAAAAAAAAAAACCAACAAAAACACCTGTAACATAGTAAGTGCTCAACTAATATTACTATTTTTAAGAGTCTTGCTGCTCCTGCTGACGGAAACGCTAGAGGACATAATCTAAACCACATAATTCAGCATTTCATATTCTACTATAATGTAATGGGGGGTTGTATTTAATTTGCTTTAGTGTTATCTGGTGAATATCAGTCATTCCTCCTGGCCACTCAAAACCTTTGAACACTCTTCCACTGTTTGGGGAAATTCCCCTCTTTGAGAAGTCCCACCATGGAAGTCAGATACTGGTATTTCTGGGCTCTCTTTCAGCTAAGGTCTAGACACGTGGCCTAGGCTTTGCCAATCAGATGGATCTATGGTGAATTTTGAATCAGAAGATAATAAAATTAAAATGAAGCCTGTATGTGGGAACAATTTGAGTGATGGTGGCAGCAGATCCATCTAGAAGAGCAGCTGAAGACCTTCAAGAAAGAATAATGTACAGCATACCATTCACAAGGCTCTGGCCACAAGTCAGTATTTGGTTCCTGCGGTGACACTAGTATCTCCCCTTTAAAAGTTAACTTCAGTGTGATTTGGGGCACTGTTCATGGTTCCACAGTCTCCATCCTTGGCTTCCCAGGAAATTATGTAGCCTATCTGATATCCTGCTTAAATCAGATTTATGCCTTTTTTTTTTTTTCTCCAGCCACTACAAAGGCAGACATTTTTATCTTGATTCTGCTATTAAATTGTTTTCTCTCTGAGGACAAGGATCCTGCATTTTCCAATGTATCATCGGTATAGCCTAAAAAATGATTATATAGAATATGCATGGAATCAAACCCTGGGAACTTGAAAATGGATAATATGAAATTGTATCCTCTAATGGCACAAGTCAACAACTATAACCCAAATTATAGCAAGGAACTCTTCTAGACAGCAATATCAGAACATGACCAAGTGAAGGGAAAGTTAACAAAATCAGTATGAACACACAATCATTGACCAAAGACTCAAAGCCAAGTAAAACCTATTTCTGGTCTTGCAGTAAAGAAATGGGCTCCAAAGTGGTGAAATAAATGGGCTCCAGAAAGGAAAAAATATATTAGTATTAAGAGGGAAACTTCTCTAAAGTCAGAGTTTTCCCTCTTTGTGGCAATCAAACTATTCCCCAGATGAATCAGCACAGGTACCATTGAGTCCTTTGGACAAAATGGGTTCACTTGTGTTATTTTGAGAAATAATCAGTTAAATGTCATTTCTTATGATGTTACAGGTTAAGAGGTTCAAATTATTGATTTGGGGTAGTTCAAATTGCACAAAATAAAAGCAAGAATTTTTCCATTTTTACTAGAGTAAAATTTTTTTAAATGTCATTTTAAGGCAAAATCATCAAACTGTCTACTTTGCTGAATGAGGAACACAGAGGTTTAAAAATGTATATTTGGTTGAATGTCTGTTTAGGCTTTTATCTTACAGAAATCTGAAAATCCTAACATTATGTCTCCTTTATAGCACATAATCCAGATCTTCTCTCTCCCATCTAACCCTGGCCTCTGGTTAGTAAACATACATTATTACCTTTAGAAGAGAATTTGAGAATGTGGTTTGTGCACTGATAAAAATAAAATATGTAACAGACTTGGTTAGAAATATTATTTCAACTTGGAGACAGAAGACCTTTTTTGGAAAACAATGTATTTATTGTGCCCTGACCAGACTATACAAAAATTTACTAAATTGACCTTCCCTTAGGCCACAGATTATATCTATAAATAGACATGTAAAATTAGCTTTAAATATTAATGCCTCTTTAACTGGAGTGTTGAATAAAATACTCTCAAATTAACGTTGTTAATGTCCTAATTCTGCTGTTTTCATTTTTCTTTCACACTTTTTCCATCTTCTTTTTTTCCCCCAATTGGTTGTCTTCTGTTTCTGTCCATTTGGGGAAGAATGAAGAATGGAAGAGTGAGAGGACTTTCACCATTTCTGCACTGACCTGTGCTCAGTAATTAGTTTCTAATATGTTTAAGTTAATCAAACCCTTGTATAAGCCAAAGGCTTGAACAATTACACAGAGCCTTTACGGGAAAAACAGACACAGGTCTCCTTAAGAGTTGATGGATTTACACTGTTATGAGAATGAGTTAATATAACTGTCATCCGGGAAAAAGTCATGTCAGGGTATTGAGCAAATGCCTTGGGATTATTTACATGTGTATCTCTGGGAGATGTGGCTGAAGAAAGGAGTGGATTTTAGGAGCCTTGGTATTAGAATTACTCTCCCTTCTTCCTCTCCCTCTTCTCAACAAGAAGATTAGTTTATATATAGGAGCAATAGAGGAATCTGAAGGCATGATAGGGCATGGGGTGTTAGTATGCATGAAGTCAAAGAACTGAGGGCCCTGAATGCAGATGAGGCTGGGTTAGAATGTTAGATATACCACTTCCTAGTTAAGAAATTTAGGATAATGTCACCTCTCTATACCTCACTTTTAATATCTCTAAAATGGGGATACAGTAAGTCTTTTAGGTTTCTTAGTGACTACTTTTTTAAATGAGTATATAGAAGATATTATCTTTCTAAAGAAGTTAAAATGGTAAAAGACATTCAAATGTGAGCAAATGGTATTGGAACAACTTCCAGTGTAATTTCTATTTAAGTAATCTAGTTTTATTCTTTCCCACCCCCAGCAGCTATTTTGCAACAAAAGCAAGGCCATTAGGCTTATTATTGCTCTATAAGGAGAGGGTGGCATCATTAAAGAACACAGAGCAAAGGAATTTACCACATGGGGAAACACTGAACCACCACAAAGAGGAAGTTAAAAGCCTTTCCTCTACAGATTATAGACACCTATTGAGAGATGGATAGAGTAGTTTAAAAAAAGGCACTAGTTAACCAGTTTCTTCTTTTAAGTAGAAGGCTGGAATTCCTGAAGGTGTATTGCAAATCAAGGGATCAAAGAAAGACTTAGATGTTTTTTCAGAGGCAAAACCCCAGGGCAAGAGGCTAGCTTCTCATTTCTCTATCCATATCTATCTATCTATCTATCTATCTATCTATCTATCGGGGCTATTTGTCTGAAAAATGCAAATTTCTCTAAGAAACCACATGATTTGCATGCTTCCATATCTAAAGAGACACAGGGAGGTAGATTAAAAATGGCTGACGGAGGTGTCCATGGAGGTGTTGGTCCCCAACCTCCTCAGATCCTACATAGAATGGAGGGTATCCAGAGTCCCCACAAAGGACATAGGATATAGCTACGTGTGCTAGCTGGAGAACTTGTCAGAGAGATAACCACCATGAGGAGTGAAGTGACCCTGAAGTAGAGGGCTTAAAGGTAGATTTCCCAAACTCGGAATTGCAGAAGAGTTATTGCTATAACTTGGGGCATCTGAAGGATCAGTCAGGGCAAAGTGGGTGACAAGAATCTCTGGGTGCTTCACTGAGTGACTCACATGGTATTAATGAGGATGATGGAGTTTCTTGAAGAAATCGGGTACACAAAGGTAGGGGCTACACCTCCTCCTGCAGAAAAGTAAGGACTTCCAACCAAGCAAAGAATTCTACTGTGAGAGGGTACAGAGGGTACATACCAGGAGTCAGTCAACAGTCTAGTTTTCATTATTTCTTGGAGAAAGTAGTCATGTAAAAATCTATGAGACAATTGTTTGATTTTTATCTCACTTTACCCTACCCTCAACTTGGTTAATATGTTTCATATATATTTTTATCTTTCTTCCCAATACAATATTAAATTACCTTCAATTAAATTAAGTAATGTTCAATTAAGCAAACTTGGAATATAGTAAAAAAGAATAATAAACAGAGTAAAAACACCTAGTATGATGCATTACCGTCATTTCATGTATACTGTTTTACATAGTTAAGATTGTAATTTTACTGACTTTTATGCCCTTTTTAAATCTCATTTCACTTAATGTATTATGATCATTTTTGTCTCTTCATTTTGGGGAGTCATGGGGGTTGTCCTTTTTAGCAATCATTGAAAACCAGAATTTTTAGAGCACATCAGTGCTTGGCTTTTCCTTAGAATTTCAGAATCATCTAACCAGGAAGCTAAGAACATGTTGATTTAATTATATGAGCACCATGTTAGTTTAGGTTAGACAGCAAAATCGGATTAACACAAGGATTATATCAAGAGAGATGCTTTTATAATAGAAAATAGCAAGGGATATGTGAAAGGCTGGAGGACCCATGTGATTAAGATGCTGGTTTGACACTGGAGAGAGGGAGAGAAGACAGGGGGAAGTATATTTAATTGCTTTACAAAGGAGCCTTGAGTCATCAGAGGAACCCTGGTTTGCCTTAATATACCTGTCCACACCTCACCTACCACCTCACTGGTTGATGGTAGCCCAGTGAGAGGCATGACCTCTGGGTAAACTAAACAGTGAATTTCAAATCTCAGCTGTTGGACTCTTTGGTGTTCTATTCCCATCAGCAAGGGACATTCTTATGATCACCCCCTGGTCATTCATAGCTAAAAAAAGGGCATTTAAAATTTTCTCACAGATTTTTAATTATAGAAGTGGTACCAATTCATCCTTGGGCCAAACTTCCTTTACTTTAGGAAAATCATCAAAACAAATCTTTAATCTTAGTTGAAGTCATTATTTAAAAATATAACATTTCGCATACTGAAAAATTTTAACAAAGTTAGATCAGGGCTTGTTTCAAATGCAAGATGAATAGAAAGGTGAGTTTAAAGCCAAATTCTAACCATCTCTACCCTCATGTTTACATTTCAAAACTTGGTGTACATTTTTAAATGCTCAATTAAGTTTGCTTTCCTTCTACAACTTTATCTCAGGTGTCATTATTCTTTCCTACATATTTTCTCTACTTTTGGCAGCTTTTCTCTCCTGCTGTCTCGGTTGCTGCTTGTGTTCATGTATAATTGTAGCTCTTACCTGAAAGTACATTTTTGGGTCTGCAAAATCTGTTCCCTGTTTCCACTGCAGTTGAAGTCTATTGTTAAACCATCTAATGCTACAAAGCAAAGCTTCTGGGATTCTGCTGCCGAAAAGGCATTACATGCTGCATTCTTTTGTGCAGGGGTGATTTGCTGCTCTTTCAAAAGGAGTTTTCTAGTGGAAATAATTATTTGAAGCTGGAGAAAGGGCATTTAAATTTCTCACAGATTTCAGTTTATAGGTGTAGTAACACCAACATATTTTTTGACTAAACCACCTTTACTTTGGGAAAATCATTGAGTCTTTTATTTATAAAAATTTTAAAGAAACAATGTCCCTTTGTTCTTAGAGTTATAAAGTCAAGACTAATCTGAAAGCAGATGGTTGAAACTGAAAATACTGACGGTTTGCTTTAGACATTTAAATATGATATATTTTAAAATTTTAAGAATATATATTTCCCTAAATATATATTTAGACTTAACTCCAACTCATGTTTTGGTGATGTAGCTGTTGTTTTAATGAAATTATTTTCTCAAAGAGATTTTGCAAAGAGAGTATTTAGGGAGCATTTGCAGGACTGATGGTTCACGCTTCATATTACAGGAAGGGCTGGAAAAGAAGCTAGACCAGAAGCTGGGGTCTTATTCATGATGCTCTTTTGGAATGAATCTCTCCGAATTTAAGAATTGTTTTGTCATATGTTTTGATTTTCCTCTCCTAGTTACTTTTACGTTTCCAAAGAAGGAAACATCTATTTCCATTGCCAATCACTATGCAGTAGGAAACTACATGGCCGTTGGAAATGGGAAGCAATAACTTTCCTCTAGCTCTAGGTCTAAAGTGGATCTCAGTTAGGATGGAGATTTCTGGGGATCCCGATTGGAGGGGTTGAGCAGACACCCACCAATTTTAAGTCCAAAGATTAGCCTTCCTAGTTGCTGGTGTACACTTTTCCCAGTATTGTATTCTCTTACCTTCAACTTTTGGTAAGTTACCATATATAGAGGAATGTTTTTCCAGGAAAGAAATTACATAATTTTTCTTCTATATGAACCAGGCTACTAATTTTCTCATGTTCAAACATTTCTGGCAGTTACAAGAGTTTTGATTTCTTGGCTTTGACAGTAATGATTGTCGTGTGTGTGTGTGTGTGTGTGTGTGTGTGTGTGTGTGTGCTTATACATGTGTGTATGTAACTATTTGTGTGCATACAAGTGTATTACCTAATATGTTCAGGTTACAGACAATGGGGTTTTGTGTGCAAAGTTTAAGTTTATAAACCCTTCAACTTATCAGCTTTTCCCCCTTTATATCTTGATATTTTGATACCAATATAACAACCGGACAGACTAAGAGTACCAAAGAGAGGGCCTAGTAGATGGTAGTACAAATAATATGAATTCTATAATAGAACCTCTATCATAAATGCAAGATCTGAAGGAGCATGCTAACATCTACCTTTCAGTATCGGCTCTTACAGAATTCATTTGCATGGGTGTGGTGAATTGAATTGGGATAATCACAATGGGTGCAGAACTCTGTGTATGTCATGAGAGTTGGTGTGATGGGGGAACGGGTGTGGTAAAGATTAGGGTGGCAGTTTATTCTGACAACTGTAGTACAGTGGTTCTCAACTGGTGAGCCTTTTTACCTCCCAGGGGACACTTGGCAATGTCTAGAGACAGTTTTGATTGACACAGCTGGCTTTAGGGAGTGTTGCTACTGGCATCTAGTGGGTAGAGGTGGGGCAATGCTGCTAAGAACCCTAAAATGTACAGGACATCCCTGCACAACTATGGCAACAATGCCATAAGTGGAAAGCCCTGCTGTACTGAAGCATGCCTTACTGCAGAAGGGGGAGAAGGCAAGGCGTGGCCATGAGCTGAAGAACACCCAAAGCGTTCTTGAGTATATGCACAGTCAGAGAAGGCAGCATCTGACTGCTTGGTAGGAATGTCCCACTTTCCCTCGTTTGCTTACATGTTGTGAAAAGTTGTTTTTCAAAAAATTAACATAGTAGTAGTTACCTACAATATAGTAGAAGCTTTAGTGAGGACTTCGGGGAATGCTTCTCCAAGGGTGTTAGCAGGCATGTATTTCTTTACATTCCTGTAATGGTTTATCCAGTACTGTTTGTATTATGCTCTGTCTGAGATAAAATATTATTTAAACTTAAAATTCTGACATACCTTAAATGAAAATTATTCTAAAATATCTGAAGAGTCTGAGCCCATCTTATACTTTCTGAATGCAAACAAATAAAACCATATTTTTCTAATGGAAAGAGATTTTTTATCACTGAGAGAATGGTTTCTTTAATTTCCATTGATGAATCACGGTAGGTTATTTTTTAATTCCTAATTTAAGATATGGCAATAGTTAATTTCACTTTCTCTGAGGAGTGTGATTCTAAATTTGCCAAAGTCTATATAGAGTAGGTTGTTGATCATGATGATATATCTGCAATGCCAAAAAGCTGGTAAATTCAGTTAAAAGGTAGCCCTGTCAGTGCAAATCTCAGTCTGGATATTTGACAACAAGCTGGAATGATGTCTAGATGACTGAAACTTTTGTTGAATTGCCTGGTTTGTTTTGGCACTTTGATGACAAAATCTATATTTACAATTTCCTTCTGACGAAGATTATCTCTTATATTTCATTTCTAAACTTATATTCTGGAATAAAAAGTAGCAATTATGTCAGTAGGCAAGGTGCTATTTATTACATTTATTTATGTACTCTGAATTAGGAGAGGCAATCTCTGTTTTCATTCACTTCTCAATGGTGGGGTTTCCACAGAATCTTAATCATTACATCAAAGATTAAAAGCAGTAAGAGAATGAGTTATTTTTAATCAAAACATTTAAAGAATTTAGCAGCCATGTTTGAAGAAATGTCCCCTTAGACTAACATGGCAAAAACACTTCAAGTTGACAAGTTTAAAGGAGAAATGATTACTTTGATATTTACTGGTTTCTGCTAATTCTTAATTATCATGTAATCTGTGCCAGCCTTTGATTATTTTATACAAATACTATTACAGTGACATTTATTTAGTGCTGACTATATGCCAGACATTGATCAATTTGCTCTACATGTATTACATTATTTAATTGTCACAATAAGTCATTTACAATGAAAATATTTACATTTTATAGTTGAGGGAACTAAAGCACAAGAGTTTAAATAATATTCCCAACCTTACAAGTAAACAGTGAAGCTTGGATAAACATGGCATAGATGAGTAAGATTCTGCTACCACCCGTTAGAAACTTTCAGGATAATAAGAGTTTGAGATATATCATGTACCAATTTCTTCATTTTCCTTTGCACCATTAGAATTTGGAATCACAAAATACGAATGCTGACCAAACTCTGCCCCTATAGACTGCTTTATTCTAATGAGGTCTGTTAAATTTCCTAAACTCATTCCCTGACTGGTAAGGGAAAGACGAGATAACAGTTGTGAAAATGCTTAGTAATTTGAGGACTGAAGTTGTTATTGCCAGCCCCAATAGGCATGATGACACTAGTTTGTAAATTAATTATTATGACCTCAATGATGAGATGATTAACTCCTATTTTACTACCAGCATTTAACCACTGGGGAGGGAAAATAAAACTCTCTAAGACGTACTTATTAAATAAGTATGAATCATCTTGGGTGTTCCACTCCCTCCCTTCTTTTCTATCCTGAAAGTTCAGATCTCCTGTAACATCATTTACTGCTAGGTAGCCAAAAACCCCAACACAGTAGCTTAAAAAAACAACAAACCAACTACCATTTATTACTTCTCATGAACTGAAGAGGTGGCTGAGCAGCTCTGCTGGTCTGAGTCAGGACTGACTCTAGCCTGTGAGTTGACTGGGGGCTGGCTGGTTTAGGATGGCTTTAGTTAGAGTGACTCATCTCTGCTTTAAGTGGTTTCTCATCTTCTAGAAGTTTAATACAGCTTGTTCTCATGGCAGCAACAGAATTTCAAGAGAGACAGTGAAAGTACACAAGGTCTTTGGAGATCTGTACTTGAAACTGGCTCATTGCCACTTCTACCACACTCTGTTGATCAAAGGAAACCATCAGGTGAGCCCAGGTGCAAGGGCTGGATTAACAGACTCCTGTTTTTGAGAGGTGGAGCTGCAGAGTTCTATTACAAAGGGTGAGAATACAGGGAGCTGTGGACAATTGAGACCATTTTTGCAATCCAACTTTCAGGCATCCCGTGGCCAGTGCTTACCAGTTGGTCACTTCTCTTTCATGGCTTTAATCCCCTACCTGCTTAATAGTCAGTCCTTGCCTGAGGTGTCCTTCAGTTTCAGGAAAACTCCTTCAGTTTCTTTATACTCTTTTACTTTGAATCTATTTGTTTTCGCTGGTGCCGTATGGCCTATAGGGCATACATAATTATTTATGTTCCCTTCCAGATTGATATCCACCACTCTTGACCCCAGAGCGTCTCCATAGGATGATCGTGACTGCTTCCAGTGTCAAGGGCTGCTATGTGAGGTGGCTTTCAGTATGAGGGTGCTCTGGAATTAATCCAGCAGAAGTGTGGCCTGTAAAGCTTATCCCTTCCCACTGGACACCAGGGACCAGCATATGGTCACTTGCTTTTATAGACCTTAAAACAAGAATTTGTCAATTTATGACTTGTTAAAGCTTAGCAAGCTCCAGAGATGCTGCCTTTATCATCTCTGTTGATCTAGTAATCCCTCGTTTCCCCTCCTAGTTGGTCTTTAGAGATTTATGGCCAGTCAAAATGTTTTTTTGTTTTTTTTTTGAGTCATAAGGGACTATCAGTATTCTCTTTCAAATGTCACACTCAATTAGGGGCACTGCTAATCAAAACTGTCTGGATCCCAAGAGTTACAAATCTTTGAAAGCACAGTCCTTTTTTTTTTTTTAACATCTTTATTGGAGTATAATTGCTTTACAATGGTGTGTTAGTTTCTGCTGTATAAAAAAGTGAATCAGCTATATGTATGTATATATCCCCATATCCCCTCCCTCTTGTGTCTCCCTCCCACCGTCCCTATCCCACCCCTCGAGGTGGTCACAAAGCACTGAGCTGATCTCCCTGTGCTATGCAGCTGCTTCCCACTAGCCATCCATTTTACATTTGGTAGTGTATATATGTCAATGCTACTCTCTCACCTCATCCCAGTTTACCCTTCCCCCTCCCCGTGTCCTCAAGTCCATTCTCTACGTCTGCGTCTTTATTCCTGTCCTGACCCTAGGTTCATCAGAACCTTTTTTTTTAGATTCCATATATATGTGTTACCATATATATGTGTTAGCATATGGTATTTGTTTTTCTCTTTCTGACTTTCTTTACTCTGTATGACAGACTCTAGGTCCATCCACCTCACTACAAACAACTCAATTTCATTTCTTTTTATGGCTGAGTAATATTCCATTGTATATATGTGTCACATCTTCTTCTGTCCATTTATCTGTCATTGGACACTTCAGTTGCTTCCATGTCCTGGCTATTGTAAATAGTGCTGCAGTGAACATTGTGGTACATGACTCTTTTTGAATTATGGTTTTCTCAGGGTATATGCCCAGTAGTGGGATTGCTGGGTCATATGGTAGTTCTATTTTTAGTTTTTTAAGGGACCTCCATATAATGGATTAAAGACCTAAATGTAAGGCCAGACACTATAAAACTCTTAGAGGAAAACATAGGCAGAACACTCTATGACATAAATCACAGAAAGATCCTTTTTGACCCACCTCCTAGAGAAAGGGAAATAAAAACAAAAATAAACAGATGGGACCTAATGAAACTTAAAAGCTTTTGCACAGCAAAGGAAACCATAAACAAGATGAAAAGACAACCCTCAGAATGGGAGAAAACCTTTGCAAACGAAGCAACTGACAAAGGATTAATCTCCAAAATATGCAAGCAGCTCATGCAGCTCAATAATCAAAAAAAAAACAACCCAAAATGGGCAGAAGACCTAAACAGACATTTCTCCAAAGAAGATATACAGATTGCCAACAAACACGTGAAAGGATGCTCAACATCACTAATCATCAGAGAAATGCAAATCAAAACTACTATGAGGTATCACCTCACACTGGTCAGAGTAGCCATCACCAAGAAGTCTACAAACAATAAATGCTGGAGAGGGTGTGAAGAAATGGGAGCCCTCTTGCACTGTTGGTGGGAATGCAAATTGAAACATAGTTCTTTTTATTTATCACATTCAACCATTTTCCACCTAGATGGAACTAGGGTGAGCTGAGTAGATGATGTTGGTGAGCCTTAGCATCTATGGTTGTATCTGGACCCAAACACCTGGGTATTGATGCTGAGGCAAGGACATCCAGCCCATATTGTACCCTCTTTTATGTGATATTTAATACTTTTTAAATGAATTAGGCACTAAATACCTATGGTTCAAAAAAGTCTGTCATGCTTTATTTCCTTATCTCTCCAAATATGTAATCACTGTTACAAGTTTTGTGCATATTTTTCCAGAATTTTTAATGCAAATATGAAAATGCTATAAATATATAGTCTTATTTTCCCCTTTTCATGACAGATATACCATGCATACTTCTGTGCAGTTTTACTTCTTATATTTTGAAGATCTTTTCACACCAGTTTATAGATAGCTTCTTCATTCTTTTTTTTTTAACAATTGCAAAGTATCCCATTGTATAGATGTACATATTATAATTTATTTAACTAACTCATTCCCTGTTGATAGACATTTAGGTTACTTTTAATCTGTTGATATGATAAGCAATGTCTCAGTTCTTCAATATGCTTGAACATAAATCATTTCACATATATCTAGTTATATCTATAGGAAATATTAATTACTTAAATTGTGGTTGCTGGATTGAAAAGTCTATGCCCATGTAAATTTATATGTTGTCAAATATACCCCCACAGAAATTGCACAAACCAACTTTAATACCACCAATGACTGAGACAATCTGTTTCTACAAGCCTTATCAACAAGGTGAATTCTCAAGCATTTTATTTTTTTTCCAGCTGGGCAGGTAGAAAGCAATATCTTATGGTAATTTTAATTCACATTTTCTCTTCCTAGGAATAAAGTTGAACACCATTCATATGTTTCCAAACCATTTGTATTTCACTTTCTTTTAACTGTCTATTCATATTCTTTAATTTTTCTTATGTATTTCTAAGAGCTCTTTACATATTAGCATTTGTTTGTGATATGAATTTAAATACTTGTTCACAATTTATTTTTCATCTTTTTATTTTGAAAATAGTGTTTTTATTTTAGGTTTTGCAATGCAAAACTTATGCACACATACAATGGAATATTAGCCAGAAAAAAGAATAAAATTCTGACATTTGCAGCAACGTGGATGAACCTAGAGAATATTATGCTTAGTGCAATAAGTCAGACAAAGACAAATACTGTATGATATCACTTATATGTGGAATCTAAAAAATAATACAAATGAATATATATGCAAAACAGAAACAGACTCACAGATATTGCAAACAAACTAGTGGTTACCAATGGGGCGAGGAAAGGCTGAGGGGAAAGGTGAGGCTATGGGATTAAGAGATACAAACTACTATATATAAAATAGATACTCAACAAGGATATATTATATAGCACAGGGAATTATAGCCATTATTTTACAATAACTTTTAATGGAATATAATCTATAAAAATACTGAATCACTATGGTCTCCACCTGAAACTAATATGATATTGTTAATCAACTATATATATGTACATATACATATATATTTGAATTTGATTTACATATATATATATGGCTATTCCAGCAATCTCTCGGTTAATATTAGCATGCTATATCTTTCTCCATCCTTTACTTTTAGTCTATCTGAGCTTGTATTTCAAGTGGGTTTCTTCTAGATAAGATATAATTGGGTCTTAAAATCTTTTTTTTAAGATTTTCTTTTCGTTGTACTTTGAAGTACCAGTTGTTTTTGTGTATGTGTGTTTTTGGGTTTTGGGGTTGTTTTTGTTTGTTTGTTGTTACTCACCTTTGAGTTTTCTGAAGTTATTGCTATATATCAGTGGTGAGAGGAAAGACCTGATTAATCTTTCAGGTTTTCTAAAGAAGGGGCTCCTGTTTCCCTTGCTGCCACAGAGACAGTATTTAGCCCACCTCCTCTATTTTCTGATTCTAACCACATCCAGGATAGTTTTTTTTTTTCCTGACGTGGACCATTTTTTTAAAGGCTTTATTTTTATTTATTTATGTTTTTAACATCTTTATTGGAGTATAATTGCTTTACAATGGTGTGTTAGTTTCTGCTTTATAACAAACTGAATCAGCTATACATATACATATATCCCCATATCTCCTTCCTCTTGCATCTCCCTCCCATCCTCCCTATCCCACCCCTCTAGGTGGTCACAAAGCACCAAGCTGATCTCCCTGTGCTATGTGGTAAAGGCTTTATTGAATTTGTTACAGTATTTCTTGTTTTATGTTTTGGTTTTTTGGCTGCGAGGCATGTGGGATCTTAGCTCCCTGATCAGGGATTGAATCCACACCCCCTGCATTGGAAGGTGAAGGCTTAACAACCGCCAGGGAAGACCCCAGGATAGTTTTTGCCTCTAGCACTGTCATCCCCCAGTCTCTCAAAAACCTTCATAATGGAAACAACTATGACCTGCAAGGTAAATTTTGAGCTTCCACACATATTTGTATGTCTTATGGTATTTGGGGATGTCTACCGAACTAGCCTCTCTCCACAACGTTTGCACCTCCACCTCTCCTTTCCTACATTCTGTTTCTGCACCATCTCATTCTTGCTCACCTCAGCTCTTGGTATGGTTGTTATAAATTTGGGATATTGCTATAGCTCTCCAGAGTAAATCTTTCATAACCAGGGAGTGAATTCTGGCATTATTCTCTAAGCTTTGCTGCCCCAGGAACCCTTGATGTTCTCCACTACTCTTTCCACTATGGCTTAACTAGTCTCAGCTATTTCTGACCTTTAAAAGTGAAACCTGCAAAATTTAGTTTATTAATCTTTAAATTTCTCTTATTATTTTGTTTGATTCCAGGAGAAGGAGGAAAAGATAGAGAAATACACTACAAGTACTCATACCATGGATTCTTTCTGGAGAATTCTCCTAAAAAACCACAGTTGTTCTTTTTCATAATATGGACTTAAGCCACTCTGATTAATGGGACATGCTGGATTTTTTTCAACTGAAATAGTCTAGGTTTTGTATAGGAAGAAATGGGGTCTTAATTCTAGCTTCTCTTTAACAGGCATCTTTCCCACCCCTATGGAAATTCACATATTATAAATTTAAAAATAAATGTGAGAGAATAGCACTGCCAAATTCTGATCCAACTGCAAATACATCAATATCCAGTTTCCACAAAATGTCAAGCTCCAATACACTAAAAAAAATTAAGTAAACCTCATGAGAAAGGTTATTAACTACACTTTAATAATTCAAAATGAGGGAGCATATCAAGCTGGCCTAGAGATCACCTTACAGAGAAATGTGATATACTTTTAAAGCTGAGAATCATCAAGTTTATTATTTTACTTGTCACTGATTAAATTGTAAATACTTCAGTGTTCTCAACACTAATTTAATCTCCATCTTATTAATATACTTACAGATAAGTTAGAGAAAAATTCTTCATAACATTTCCTTTGTTGCCTTCACTCATTTTCAAAATATCCCTAGTTCTCTTTTGCCTTTTTCAATAGAAACAATCTTCAATAATCCTTACACACCTAAGGTGGAACTAATTTAGATTTTAGCCTGATAAATACTAGAAAGGGATTTATTTTCACCTTATTTTTAAAATCTATTTGAATCCATACTGCCTGGTAGGTACACAGTAATGCTATTTACAGTTTAATAGCTGTTGGAGAAGAGAATAATTTTTGCAAATGTCCTATGTAAAGAACAACCATTTTTATTGACTAATGTAGTTTAAGTAAAAACTCTTCTGAATCAAGCAGTTTGTGATAAGGAATATGAATTCACAATCTATCAGAGTGAAAATTCTATTACTCTCAAAAGATTAATTTTAATGTGGAATTTTACTACCTAAATCCAATTCAACAACTAAACATTGAATCCTGACTATAAGCAGAGTTATACTTAAAAAAGAAAATGTCCCTAACTATGAAGAATTTGGGAATAAGATCATCATATAATTCTAAGATACAAAGTAGGTTACAAAAAGTAACACAGGATAGCCATATGCAAAAGAATGAAAATGGATTACTACCTTACACTGTACACAAAAATTAACTCACAATGGATTAAAGACTTGAATGTAACACCTGAAACCATAAAACTCCCAGGAAAAAAAATATAGGCTATATGCAACTTGACATTGGTCTTGGTCATGGTTTTCTGGATTTGACACCAAAAGCAAAGGCAACAAAAGCAAAAATAAACAAGTCAGACTATATGGAACTAAAAAGCTTCTGAACAGCAAAGGAAACCATCAACAAAATGAAAAGGCGGCCTACTGAATGAGAGAAAATATTTGCAAGTCATTTATCTGACAAGGGATTAATATCGAAAATACAGAAAGAACTCATACTAGTAAATAGCAAAATAATCCCAAATAATCCAATTAAAAAATGGGCAGAGGATCTAAATAAGCATTTGTCCAAAGAAGACATACAGATTGCCAACAGACACATGAAAAGATGCTCAACATCATTAACCATCAGTGAAATGCAAATCGCAATAGATATCACCTCATACCTGTTAGAATGCCTATTATCAAAAGGACAAGAAATGACAAATTTTGGAGAGGATATGGAGAAAAGGTAACCCTTGTACAGTGTTGATAGGAATGTAAGTTGGTGCAGCCACTATGGAAAATAGTATAGAGGTTTTAACTCAAAAGGTTAAAAGTAGCTTTTAGTTCTACTAAAAGTAGTAGATCTAGCATATGATCTAGCAATTCCACTCCTGGCTGTTTATCTGAAGAAAACAAAAACACTAGGGAGGAGGTCAAGATGGTCGAGTAAAAGGACTCAGAGCTCATCGCCCCCTAGGAACACATCAAAAATACATCTACATCTGGAGCAATTCCCACTGAAAACTAACTGGACATTGGCAGAAGGATTTGTGCAACCAAAGCTATAAGGAACATCCATATGGAATTGGGTAGAAGGGGAAGTAAAGCAATCAGGTCAGGACCTGTACCCCAGGAGGGGACACAGAATAGGCAGGGGATTACATGGGTGGAGATCCTCCTTCGGGAGTGAGTAGTTCAAGACAATATTGGGTGCCCCAGCTTTGGGGTCCAACACTGGGAAGATGAGTCCTCTTGACTGGTCTGCAAACAAGTAGGACTAACAGGAGGTATGTAAGAAACCTACTCTGCTCATGAAGAGCATGCACATGCTTTCTTACTCCCAAAACAAGGTGGAGGAAGCAAACTGAACCTGTATGGGACTGTGGCCTGTTTCCTGTGATCACCTGGGCACACACCCCAGCCTGAGCCAAGTGCACCACCTGGCCCCGCTTGCTGCACAACACAGCTCCACACTAGGGTGAGGGCTGCCACTGCCAAGGGGAGGGCTAAATTATAAGGGACGGAGCCAGCTCCTATGGAGAAGGTCATCTAAATGGGGCTGGGCAGCCAATATTGACACTTATGCAGGCAGTACGTCAGGAGCAGTCCCAAAATCTGATTGGGGCTGGGACTGCCACATCTTGCACCCAGACCCATGCTTGAAGCCCCAGCCCCTCTTGCTCCAATACTGCTCCCCTCTGAAGCGTAAGTAGTTTTTGTTTCTTACATACAACTTCTCCAGTAAATTTAGTGATGTCCAAATGACATGATGTGAGCCCATTCCTATACTGATCACTCTCCCCTCAGTGTCATCTGGGCTGCTAGTGGTCTATATTTTAATACTTTGGTGCCCAGTGCTAAAGAAAATTATCTGCATATGGTTGATCAGAATAAGGCTATTTTATGTCTGTCCCCTGGAAGTGTTTCTAAAATTGGAATGTCTGTAAAGAGAATAATGCTTAACCTTGGCCATTCTGTCACTTAAAATATTTTAGAGATGGAATATTGGGATCTTATTATTATTTTGACAAACACACTGACAATAGCTATACACACACTACTATATAAAAAATAGATAACTAATAAGGACCTACTATATATCACAGGGAACTCCACTCAATACCCTGTAATGGCCTATATGGGAAAAGAATTTTTAAAAGGGTGGATATATGTATATGTATAACTGATTCACTTTATTGTACACCTGAAGCTGACACAACATTTTAAATTATACGCCAATAAAAATTTAAAAAAATATTCTTATCAATATAGAGATTTTAAATAAATATATTAAGTCCCTTGGGATAATAAGTTACTCGCTTGACAGGTCACCCCTCCTATTTTTAATTTACTCCACATGAAGAGAAATGAAGAAGAAAATTGCTCAGTAGACACTTCAGTAATAGGAATTTGATTTTCTCCTTTAAGGTACCTCAATGAGCCCAGTCAGAGGAGCACAATTAATTGAGATCTCTCATCTCCCTGTGGTCTTTTAAAATTAAAAGAAAGTTTGAAAAGTTCCTTAATATCCCTCCTATCTAAAAATTTAGTAACTACATAATTCTAATTCACTGTCCATAAATATATGTTCTTAAATTTTATTGAGATATAATTGACTAATTTGGTGTGTTTGTTCATTCAGGTGACTGTGGACTATTCATTTCTGTAAGTCTCAGTGTTATATTCTTTACAATAAAAGTGACCTAAAACTACTTTTTTCTCATGACTCATATGCAGAGAAAGCACTTAAATTAAATTTGATTAAAATTGTGTCCTGCTGGTTCATAACACAGATCTACATCAAGTCACATTTGATAGGAAATTTAAACGTAAATATCCTACTACCTTAATATTGTTTTCAGTTTCCTTTGATAATTATTAAACACTAACAAATATGCTACCATTTGAATCAAATAAAATAATGGATTACATATATCTCTTTTGAGTTTAGCTAATTTGGAGGCTACTGCTTATAATTCAGGGGGCACCACTGTAAGTCAGGGTGATTTTCTACAAATGTCAAGAAAAAGGTATTTTCATTCAATACCAATTAAATACTGGCTATCAAGTAAAGATCAGCTAAATGTTATTTTAAAAATTCTGACTCAGTAAAATATAACAGAATAATAACTATATCATTAAAGTATAAATATTACTTGAGAGCCATACTTAAAAAAAAACATAAATCTGTGACACAAAAAGTTATGCCTTCCTTATCATTTTAATTTTTCAATGTAATAGTTATCTATTGTATAAAAACTTACAGCAAACTTAGTGGCTTAAAACAACAAATATTTCTTATCTCATAGTTTCTATTGAAATCCAAGAGTGGTTTAGCTGAGTGATTCTGGCTCAGAGTCTCTCTTGAGCTTGCAGCCAAGCTCTCAGCCAGGGCTGTGGTCATCTCAGGTTGGACTGAAAGATTTACTTCCTAGCTGGTTGACATAGCTGTTAGCAGGTCTCAAAAGAAATGCTTCTAACTTCATTCATGAGGTGCTGGCAGGCTTGTCATACGGCCTTTTCTTTGGCTGCTTGAGTACCCTCACAACTTGGCAGCCAGTTCCCCCCTCTTTAGAACCACTTCAGAATGTGACAGCTGGCTTCCCCTACAGCGTGTGCTTTGAGACAGACAGAATGAGAGAACACAGTTAAGACAGTGATCAGTCTTTTTAAAACCTAATAAATTCTGTTTTCTTTTAGAATTCATATTGTTAAAAATTACTAGCAACAAGTTATTAAGGGGCAGTTTTAAAAGAGTAAAAATAAAATAACATGAGAGAAAAAATTCGAAGAAAACTAATGTCAACAGTGACAGCCTATAACTTCTGCTATACTGAAACAGAGAGGAATTAAGCTTCACCTATTGAAGGTAAAGAGTATCAAAGTATCTGTAGATATGCTTTAAAAGAGCCACATTTTTTTTTTTTTTTTACGGTACGCGGGCCTCCCACTGATGTGGCCTCTCCCGTTGCGGAGCACAGGCTCCGGACGCGCAGGCTCCGTATGCGCAGGCCCAGCGGCCATGGCTCACGGGCCCAGCCGCTCCGCGGCTTGTGGGATCTTCCCGGACCGGGGCACGAACCCGTGCCCCTTGCATAGGCAGGCGGACTCTCAACCACAGCGCCACCAGGGAAGCCCAAAAGAGCAACCTTTAATTACTAACTATAACTTGGAAAATCTTACGGAACACTTAGAAGAGAACTTTATAAAAAGATCCCTCACATTTTATAGCTGTAGAATAAATATACCAAGGGAAATATCATGGATATACATTACTAAAAAGTGTTCTCACAGTCAGAAATCTACCTGGAACTCTTAGAAGACTATACTTCAAAGGTGAGAGTAGAAAGTCATAAAAAAGTGACTTGCTTTTTCTTATTGCTGGTAACTGTCATTGTCATCAAGCTTCTCTCCTATCTTCCCTAAATCCAAGACTCTGATTCCTCTTATGCCATCTCTTTTAACAGGTTTAGAAACCAATACTGTATGTTTCATCGAAAGTATGGTACGCCATAATGTATCTTTCTTTGGTTTGTTGGTTTCTCCCTTCTTCAAATCTGGATGGATTTAGACAGTTTTTGCAGAGTGTCAGACACATTTTTATTTTATAATCATCTTCCCCAGAGAAGACTAAGCAACTTTTACATATTCTTCTCTCTTGAGATTAATTTACATGTTATAAACTATTTATAAATGGGCTTTCTGAAGGAAAGGATATTAAAGTCATCAGAATTTTTTTCCTCTTAGAAAAAAATATTAAATATTTTGTATTAGTAAGCATAATATGAACACTGAAAATAAGATCCCCCAATTATTTTTAACTGGCCAATTTAGAAAGTTATTTTTAAACATTTGAAGAACCATCCAAATTCATCTTATGATTAATGGCTAAATTATTTAGTGTTGGTTAATACTTGATATGCGGTAAAGAGAATATCAGTTAGTTTAGCATAGCTAAGAAACTTTTCTACTGGTAAAATTGACAAAAGACACAATTGAAATTGAAAAGACAAAATTCAGGCATCAGTTTCAATTTGAAGAAGCAGAATGAAATCCCTATAAAAAGAACATCACCTTTTGTGATTGTGTAGAGAACAATCACCATTTCAGGAAAGTGATAAGAGAACCCATCATATTGAATCAGGTTCAGACCAGTGTACCAAGACTGATTGCAGGCCAAAGCCTGCAGCTTTGGAAATACTGTAAGACTATTGTATGAAAACCCCTTTAAGATGTAAATATGTATGGCCTGCCTTTGACTATACTGTCGTCACAATAAAAGTAAATGTAATAAATGTCTGCTACTGCTGTCATTTTCATGTCTACATTTTTGGACCTGGCTTACACATATTGAAGTTACAGGGAATCTAAACATACTCCAACAATTTTACTTTGACTCTTCTAATTTGCCTTGACATCATCCTAATAAATGCTTTTTAAGGTCACTGACCATGTCTTACTTATCTTGGAATTTTCCCAAAGAGATTACATTAGAATTTTACATGTATTAATTACTAAATTCAGTTTGTTGAATCGAATACTTAAATGTTAGCAATGAGCTGAGTATGGGAAAAAACATCTAAAACACCACATGTAAATAGTTGACTAAGAGTTAAATGAACTGATTTTTTACCTCAAATAAAATTTTAAAATTTAGTTAAGAGCTAACTAAATCCCATGAAAGTGGATATACCCCTAGGACTATACAAAATTCTGTGTTTTTGTAAATAATTAAGTAACCTCCTGTATATATATAATCAGAGAGTATCTCTCTGTTGACACATAAAAATACAGAAAATTATAATTACTTAATGATGTATTTTTTATTACTTAATTGCCCATACAATCCACAAAGCTTATGGAGAACCTACAACATCTGGTAAAATGAAGAGGGGGCAGCTGCTGTAATTAATCCAACTAATAAGCCACTGATAGCCTCACTGAATGCATTGCTTAATTAGGAAATGTAAGCTATGCACATAGTTTTTTCCTAAATTCTAATGGATACACATAAAAACCTTCTATAGAAGTTTAGGTGCAAAATGCTGAATTTGTTTTTGTCCAACTTTTATTCCATTAGATTTGTCAGTTGACAGAGAAGGAATTGAGTTTTTAATTGTTTAAAATTATGAGAGTAATTTTAGAAAAATCTATTGGTAAAACTAGTCTCTTCTAATTTTTTTATCCTCTAACCTCTCCTAGCAGCCCTTGATGCTTTCAATTATTTTTACATTTCGAAACTTATTCCTTCATGACTTCTGGGGCATCATATTACTAGCAGCCCTGCCTTTCTTTCTCTTATTTCTCCTCTTACCTCAATATTTATTTTTGTTAGATAAGGATACTAGAATAAAAATGGCTACCACTAAGTAATCCTATCACTGTCATTTAACACAAAAGGGAATATTTGAACAGCAAAGTAATAGAAAGGGAATAATCTCAGATTAAACAATTGACAAACTTCCTCTTTATTTTAAAAAATGAAAGAAAAATTATATTAAAACATGTTTAATGTAGGTAAATATAAAATATTCTTCTCTAAAATATATATGATAATAACTAATGGTTGTTGAATGGTTACCATGTATCAAACAGCATGTTTTATATATGCTTTAGATATATTATTTAATTAATTAGGTATATTTAATTCTCAATCTCCTATGATAGAGAAACTATTATTAACCCTACTTTATAAAAGGAGCACTCAGACAATTGATCAGTGATGAAGTAAGGTTTACAAAAATCATTTTGTCTGCACAGCCTAAACTGCTGACAAGTGAATAATATGTTATTCTATTTATTGGTCCAAATTTGTCAAGTTGGGGGCATTTCAGAGAACAACATATAGTAGAGCTCAACTCCAACAACTTTTTACATTTTAGTCATGACTTTTTTAAAAAAATCAAATTTCTCATGATTAAACTCAATTGAATGTCTGGGGTTTTTTTTTTGTTTGTTTTTCCTCCAAACTTTCCAGTGAATTGAGAGACGCTTATTCCAATCACTTCCCTACTTCTCTTACATTTCCATACGGGATGGAAAGCGAAAATTGGAGCGAAAGGCAAGATGTCTGGTTTTGAAATCTTCAAAAAGAGAGATAGAGGGTGATTTTCACTTTGCAGTTTCTTAGAGTTTGGGGAGATCTTTATAACTACAGCTCTTGGTAGTTCAAATGGAACAAGGAGGACCTTCAGGTAAGGGGCCATGGTCCAGTAAAAACTACACCTCAAAAACACTAGATTGAACAATGCATTTGATTTAAATCTATGACTCCATGCCTATATAACAAATTCAGACATCTGCTTTTGCTAAGAGAGGCAAACATCAATTTAAACATAATTATTTGATAATTTTTATACATTAGAAAATGATCACCATGATAAGTCTAGTTGCCATCTGTCACCGTACAAAGTTATAACAATATTAGTCACTATATTCCCTATGCTGGACATTAAATCCCCATAACTTATTAATTTTATAACTGGAAGTTTTTACCTCTTAATCCTCTTCACCTATTTCACTTATTCCCCCACATCCCACTTCTCTGGCAACCACTAGTTTGTTCTTTGTATCCATGAGTCTGTTTCTGTTTTTTGTTAGTTTGTTTTGGTTTCAGATTCCACATAAAGTGAAATCATACCATATTTGTCTTTGTGTGACTTATTTCACTTAGCATAATACCCTCTAGGTCCCTCTTTGTTGTTGCCAACAGCAAGATTTTATTCTTTTTATGGCTGGGTAAAATTCCATTTTGTATATATACACCAGATATTCTTTATCCATTCATTTATCAATGGACACATATCTTGGCTATTGTAAATAATGCTGAACATTGGAGTGCATATATCTTTTGGAATTAGTGTTTTCATTTTCCTCAGATAGATGCCTAGAAGTGAAACTACTGGATCATATGGTAGTTCTGCTTTTAATTTTTTGAGAAACGTCCATACTGTTTCCATAGTGGCTGTAACAATTTACATTTTCACCAACAGTGTGTGAGGGTTCCCTTTTCTTCATAACTTCACCAAAACTTGGTTTTTTTTGTTGTCTTTTTCATAATAGCCATTCTGACAGGTATAAGATGATATCTTATTGTGGTTTTGATTTGCATTTCCCTGATGATTAGTGATGTTAAGCATCTTTTCATGTGCCTTTTGGATATCTGTGTATCTTCTTTGGAAAAATATCTATTCAGTTTCACTGCCCATTTTTAAATTGTCTTGTATGTCTTTTGATATTGAATTTTATGAGTTTTTTAAACATATTTTAGATATTAAGCCCTTATCAGGTATATCATTTGCAAATATTTTTTTCCCATTCAGTAGGTTGCCTTTTCCTTTTGCCAACTGTTTCCTTTCCTATGCAAAAGCGTTTTAGTTTGATGAAGTCCCTCTTGTTAATTTTTGCTTTCGTTGTCTTGTCTCAGAAGACAGATCCAAAAAATATTGCTAAGACTGATGTTAGAGAGCTTACTGCCTATATATTCTTCTAGGGGTTTTATGGTTTCAGGTCTTACATTTAAGTCTTGAATCCCTTTTTAGCTAATTTTTGTATATGGGTGTTAGAAAGTGATCCAGCTTCATTCTTTGCATGTGAATATCCCAGGGTGTAAGAAAGTGATCTAGTTTCATTCTTTTCTTTGCATGTGAATATCCCAGTTTTCCCAACACCATTTATTGAAGAAACTGTCATTTCTCCATTGTATATTCTTGTCTCCTTTCTCATAGATTAATTGACCATATAAGCATGCATTCATTTCTGGGCTCTCTATCCTGTTCCATTGATCTATGTGTCTGTTTTTGTTCCATTATCATATTGTTTTGATTACTATAGCTTTGTAGGATAGTTTGAAATCAGGGATCATAATACCTCCAGCTTTGTTGTTCTTTCTCAAGACTGTTTTGTCTATTCCATACAAATTTTAGGATTATTTCTTCCAGTTCTGTGAAAAATACCATGGGCATTTTGAGAGGAATTGCACTGAATCTGTAGATTGTTTTGGGTAGCATGGACGTTTTAACAACATTAATTCTTCCAGTCCACGTGTACAGGATATCTTTCCAATTATTTGGTTGTTTTCAATTTTTTCATCAACATCATATAGCTTTTAGAGTACAGGTCTTTTATTTCCTTAGTTAAATTTATTCCTAAGTATTTTACTCTTTTTGATGCAACTGTAAATAGGATTGTTTTCTTAATTCCTCTTTCTGATAGTTTGTTATTTGTGTATCAAAATGTAACAGATAGCTGTACGTTAATTTTCTATCCTACAACTTTACTGACTTCATTATTTAAAATTGTTTTTTCGGTAAAGTTTTCAGAGTTTTCTATGTATACGTAGTAACATGTCATCTGCAAAGAGTGACAGCTTTACCTCTTCTTTTCCTTTTATTTCTTTTTATTTTATTTTATTTATTTTCCTTGTATGAGTACTGTGGCTAGGACTTCCAATACTATGTTGTATAAAAGTGGTGAGATTGGGCAACTTTGTCTTGTTCCTGATCTTAGAGGAAAAGCTTTTAGTTTTTCACTATTGGATACTATGTTAGTTGTGGTTTGTCATATATGGCCTTTGTTATGTTCCCTCTATATCCACTTTGTTGACAGTTTTTATTGAAAATGGATGTTGAATTTTATCAAATGCTTTTTCTTTAACTATAGAGATGATAGTATGATTTTATACTTTGTTTTGTTAATGTCGTGGATCATGTTGATTGACTTGTGAATACTGATCCATCCTTGCATCCCTGGAATAAATCTCACTAGACCATGGTGTATGATCCTTTTAATGTATTGTTCAACTTAGTTTGTTAATATTTTGTTAAGGATTTTTGCATCTATGTTCATCAGGGATATTGGCCTGTAATTTTCTTTTTTTCTTTTTTTTTTTTTTAGGGCCTTTGATTTTGGTATCAGGATAATGCTGGTGTTGTAGAATGCACTTGGAAGTGCTCCTTCTGCTTCAATTTTTTTGAATAGTTTGAGAGGAGTAAGTATTAACTTTTCTCTAAATGTTTTATAGAATTCACCTATGAATCTGTCTCATCTTGAACTTTTGTCTGGATTTTTTTTTATTACTGATTCAATTTTATTACTCATAATTGGTCTGTTCAGGTTTTCTATTTCTTCCTGATGCAGTCGTGGAAGATTGCATGCTTCTAGAAATTTATCCATTTCTCCTAGGTTGTCCAATTTTTTAGCATACAATTGTCTGTAGTAGTCTCATGATTCTTCGTATTTCTGTGGTGTTGGTTGCAACTTCTCCTCTTTCATTTCTGATTTTATTTAGGCCCTCTCTCTTTTTTTGTTATGAGTCTGGCTAAAGGTTTGTCAGTTTTATATTTTCAAAGAATCAGCTCTTAGTTTCACTGATCTATTCAATTGCTTTTTTGTTTTTGTTGTTCTTTATTTCACTTATTTCCACTCTAATCTTTATTATTTTCTTCCTTCCACTAACTTTGGAGTGCTTGTTCTTCTTTCTCTGGTTTCTTTAAATGTATATTTAAAAGGTTTATTAGAGATTTTTCTCGTTTCTTGAGGTAGTCTTGTATCACTGTGAACTTCTCACTTAGAACTGCTTTTGCTGCATTCCATATACTTTGGAAAGTTGTGTTTCCATTCTCATTTGTCTTCAAGGTAACTAGTTTTCACTGTTGTGAGAATTTGACATTCTTTAGCCTTTGCCTTTCAGGCAGTAGACTGCCTGTATTCAGAACCTTGGGATAGTTACCTTAATATCTCTATACACTGGATTTCTTATTTGTGAAAATATGGGTAATAATTATAACTACCACAGCACAATTGGCTTGTTTCATTGATTAATTAGGCTAATGAATGTAAAAGAATTAAAACAGTGCCTGGCAATTTAGATACCCAGTTAGTAAGTGGCAGGGTTGTGGTGGTGGGAGTAGTTCCTTCTGATATAGTAGTAGTTACTAAAGGGGCACTCAGGTCCACTACTCTAGCTCCAATTTAATTTCAACTGTAATCTTAGATTATTGAAGTTAACATATTATTCATTAATCATGACACTACTAAATCTGCTCTGCATGATAGAAAGTGGTACAATTATTTGTCTACCCAATGAGGTTTACAACTAATTGACAGCAAACTCTCTCTCTGTTGCATTTTATTTGTATTCTCCACTGTGCCTTTCACAGTTCTTAGGGCATAGCAGGTTCTAAGAAATTACAACTTTAATAAATTTTTCAATACTTTTATTTAGCTTTATTCCACCTGTATTTTCCCTGTCCTATTTGGATAATTCATTCATTCTCAGAACACTGTCCCTTTTTCTTGCCAAACTCATTTCCTTCAAGAACAGACTTAATGTTTATCTTGCCTAATGAGCTTTTATTAAGTAAATAAAAACTAAATGCTTTCTTTGCAAACACTAGAAATGCCGGCTATAAAGAAAGATAGTGGAAAATTTGAGTGCAGAAAGAGAAAAATAAAGAACATCAAATTATACAGATTTAACTTGCTTCTCAAAGTTTTTTAAAATGTCTTTTTGATGTGTCCATAGAACCATTTTGTATTCATCAAGCTGACTCCATTCCGCCAATATTGTTTTGTGATCTTTATTATTAATCATGTGGAATTCTGAGAGCTTTGGCGGTGAGGTGAAGGGTGTAAGGATTTTCATAAGTAAAGACCTATTTATTTTCCTCTGTCCTTACACAGAATTTCTTATGTGATTGAATCATCACTTGCTCAAACATTTTTGACATGCTAGATATTAAATTTTCCTTATTTTTCTAATTATGGTGTTTATATTTAGCACTTATTAATATAAAGAAGACACAGTCATAGTTCTTCTCTGACCCACTTAAGGGAATGATGTCTATGAAGCATACAATAGTCAACCTCTATTGTTCTTTTTATGTCATGAATTAAAGAATGGAAAACGACTTGCCATAAGTTAAATCGTATTTTCCCTCCAGTATATTATGTCAAAACCTATATTATGGGCTTCTCTGGTGGCGCAGTGGTTGAGAGTCCGCCTGCCGATGCGGCGGACACAGGTTCGTGCCCCCGTCCGGGAAGATCCCACGTGCCGCGGAGCGGGCGGGGCCCAGGGGCCCGGCGCGGAGCGGCTGGGCCCGTGAGCCATGGCCGCTGTGCCTGCGCGTGCAGAGCCTGTGCCTCGCAATGGGAGAGGCCGCCACAACAGTGAGAGGCCGGCATACTGCAAAAAAAAAAAAAAAAAAAAAAAAAAACCTATATTATTTTCCCAGTGGGAGCTAATGCTAGTTGTGTCTTCAGTTGTCCAATTTCTGTAAAGACTGTACAATCTAAAGGGCCATTTTTCCCCACTGGTAAAGTATTTGGAAACTTTTCAGTTAATCTCGTCTCACTTCTACAAAATTTATTTTTATGACATTTCATCAACCGTCATACTGCTCAACAGTCAAGAAAAGGGATGAAATAGTTCTGAGGTAAAAAAAAAAATGGCTTCATGTTCTGTATTCTAAAAAAACTTGCTTCTTGCTGTAAGATAGCAAAAGCATACAGAAATTAAGTACTTTCAATGGCAAATCATTTCTAACTGTTTAAGCATATATTTCCATTATGATGGCTGAAATAAAAGTAAGACAATCCTTTCCTGATTTAGTTTTCCACGGACTTTATGCAGCAACTATTTATTTTTTAAGACCTGCCAGAGTCTAACTGGCTGAATTTTTATTTTATTTAAAAGCCTCAATATCTCTGAATTTGGTGATGTTGCCATAGAGTAAATATTATAAGTATAATCAGTAATGATGAAATAGTCATAATACTTCTTCCTTGACTAACTGCAAGATTGGAGATGATAATAACAAACTATTATCTCTTCTGCACAAATGTATGCTACTTGAGCTAAATGCGGAATTTCCTAGCAAAAATTAGTCTTCCTATTCCAGATCCCTTTGCCCAGGTAGTCTTTCCTTTTATTTTATGGATAAATTTGTAGTCTAATTAATTTTCCCCTATCTTTTAAAAGAGACCTTTGACCATGCAATAACAAGGACAAATTTGCCTTGCACTGATACCATGGACACCAAGATTTAGATGACAGCATTAGCAAATGCAGCTTGGCAACAGATATTTTGGAATCAATCCTGAGATTGATTTGACATTCTCTCCAAAGGCAAGGCCTCCTGCAAGAAACCCTTGCTTTCTTCTGAATACTGATACACATGGCCAGAATGTTGGCGAGGGGCAGACAGTCTAGGTAGACTAAAACAAAATGCTAGTGTCATCCTAACTACAACCTCAAAAGAGCAATTATAACAACAGTAAAGCCCCTGAAATCTCTACCATGTAATTTTCCCCTTTACTTTTAGAACCATATTTTGACCTTGCTATGTGACAAAGAAAATGTATCTTAACCATAAATCTTTAGATTTATACAGCATTTTCATTACTATAAGCCACATTTTCAGAGGCCATGCTCCTTAGGTGTAATTGGTATGCTTATCTTATAAGTGCTTCGTGTCAATGGAGTAAGTTATTTTTCCCTTTTCAAACATACATAATAAAACAACACTCAAAATTAATCTGAATAGAGCTTTAAAATTTATATTAATAAAAATATTTGTTCACAGAACCAACACTGATTAAATTCCCTACTAATCTAGTTAAATTTGTATTTATAATGTAAAATGCAGACTTACCATGTGACAAAGGTCTGAGCTAGATTCTTTCACATACTTATCTTATTTTGGCATATTTTCATCACTTTGCAGAATAATGTGAGACTGCATGTAGTTAAATACACAATTTCACACTGCTAGAAAATTATGGACCAGAAAAGGAAGCCCTAAACTGCTGACTCCATATTCAATACTGTTTTTATTAAGTACCACCAGTATTGAAAAATAATAAAAATGGTATTTATTGAACACTTACCCCGAAATTGTATATGTACAGGACTCCATAGGCTTTATTTCATTTAAACCTCACAACAACACTATGACATAAATAATTAATCCCACTCTATAGACAGAGAAATGAGAATTCAATGATCACTGAGATGATACGTATTCAGGTAGTGGGTTCCAGAGCACACACAGCTAACCATCATGCTGCATTGCTCCCGAACATCTCATTTAAAACTAAATGGAAGAGGGTCTTCCCTGGTGGCGCAGTGGTTGAGCGTCCGCCTGCCGATGCAGGGCACACGGGTTCACGCCCCGGTCCGGGAAGATCCCACATGCCGCGGAGCGGCTGGGCCCATGAGCCATGGCCGCTGGGCCTGCGCGTCCGGAGCCTGTGCTCTGCAACAGGAGAGGCCGCAACAGGGAGAGGCCCGCGTATCGCAGAAAAAACAAAACAAAACAAAAAAAAAACAACTAAATGGAAGCACACTGTAGAACTTGGACACTCCTTAAGTATTTTGTACCCAATTGCATGTGACATTCATCATAAAATTCACAGAATCACACATCAGCCACAAGTTCTATCCTTTAGAACCTCCATGTACACACATGAATTTGAATCTCACTTCTGGCTCCACACTATTTTCTTTGAAAAGTAGAAATGGTGGTAAAGACAAGGGGAAGTAGGTAAACAGGGAGAGAAAATGAACAACCAACTTATCCCCTTTTTTCTCCTCGTTTACACTGAGCCAAGCCAAGGTGGTTGATTAAGAGAGTGTAGTGGGAAATCCCAACATACTTATGCCAATGCTATTTCCTATTTGGGTTTTAAACTTCAAAACTCTGATTAAACTTCTTTAGTTTATTTCCTAACGCCAGTCTGCACCAAGGCTTTCTGGAAATAGTATTTGAACAAAGCCTAACTCCTTGACTTATTGTTTTAAATGTTTTTATTGAAGTGCAATATGCAAACAGAAAAGTGAACAAATAGTAAATATGCAGCTTGATACATTTTTATAAGCACCCAGATCAAGAAACAGTATTACTGACATCCCAAAGCCACTGTCATCGCCATTCTGGTCACTGCCCTTAGCAGTAAGCACTATCTTGCTTTCCAGTGATGTAGATTATTTTTGTTCCATATACTTTTTATATAAGTGGAATAAAAGGTTATGTATTATATATTAAATCAAAGTTATGTTTGTGACTCCATATTATTCTATTTAGGTGCAGAATGGTCACTCTCAGTATATTTCACTGTGTGAATATACAATTTTGTATTTATTTATCTACTGTACTATTTATGAGTATTTGGGTAGTTTTCAGTTAGGAGCTAATACAAATAGTGCTGCCCCTGGACTGCTATCTTTGAACTGATGATGCTCTCTACTGAGGAGGTGAAAGGGGACAATGCTGATTTCACATTACTTCCATAAACACAGTAGCTTACAATATATGACTCAGGTGGTACTAGACGGCTTCAATTGTTCATAAATGATTCCCTGATTTTCACATTTGATATGTGACATTCCACCACTAGTGACCCAGTCATTGATAGTAAACATCGTTTCTTCCTAAAGCTTTCATTTTAAATGCAATTTTATTTGGCAATACCTTAGAATATTTTAATCTCTAGGGCCCAGGGATCCATAGTTATGATTCACAACAACATAAACCACCTGAAATCGTGTGCATTAAAATTTTTTGTGTGCATGGGTATACAGCAGACATTTTCAGTTCCCTGCCCATATCATCTTGGAATCCATTTCCACACACATCTCAGTTTACTTGAAAAACTGCAACTTTATCTGAGCTTTGTTTATAGCTGTCTGTGCACATTTGACTTGCACACAGAACAAGCCAGAAGTTCTGTGAAGTTAATAACCCCGGAAGCAGTAGCCCTTGACAAATAATGGAAGGGGATTGGTGGATAAACATTTCCATTCGTCTGTTTCTGGTTGGGATAACTCTGAGGAGTGTAGTACGCCGTCTCCAGACTTCCTCAGCAGGATTGATTTTCAGTTGCCCATAGTGATCACTGGCTCGATCATGCATATGCTTTATTGGCCTCCTGCCTTCAGCTCTCTTACTTCCACACTCCTCTGCTTTCATTTCCTGGGATCATCTCCCAAACAGACTTTTTGCACTTGAATCCTGACAGCTTATACCAAGTTTTGTGTGTATGTATGTGTGTGTGTGTGTGTGTGTGTGTGTGTTTGCATGTGCATATAAATTTGTCTGATAAAATGCCCAGTTTCATCAAATGTTTAAGAATAACTGTCTTATCATGAATTTGTTTGCCAAATCTTTTAAAAATAGCACTTGATTCTAAAGAGAGCACTGTGAGGAGGGTTAGTACAGCAGGACTTGTTGCTTGCTCCTTGCATGTCTCCAAGGGATTCTGGAACCACAACTGACCTTTGGCCAACCTCTGGGAATTTGGCCCTCAGAAGACTCATTATGTTGATAATTGATAGTTCTGTTGTATACACTGGGGGCAACAGACCATGCCACGTGAGCTTGTCAGGATTCTTTTGCAGAAACATCAAGAGTGACGATGGGTACCAGGTTTCACTGTTGGGGTCTCGAGCTTTATTATCATGGCTGGTTGTGTAACAGGATGTGCTACATGACCAGCTCTTCATAAAAGCCTTCCCTCAGGAGAGTCTCCTAATATGTCCTTGTAGTTTACAGACAGGGAAAAGCACATCCTATACAATGACCCCAGATGGGACAGGACTTGAAATTGAGAAACCTGTGCTTGGCCTCCCTGAACTCTACCCAATGTATAGCTTCTTCTTGTTCTTACTCTTGTCCTTTTTCTGTACTAAACTTAGCCTTGGGCATAATCTGCTATTACATCTGGTGAATCTTCCAGAGAATTGGCAACGTTAAGTGTGGTCTTGAGATCTCTGAAACAATCACCAAGTGAATTTTGGAAGGAATGGAAAGAGCAGAAATTTTGACTCCTAGGACACTTTCTAGGGAAACGCATGCCAAGGTGACAGTTTCATAATTGGGATAGAGATCTGGAAGTCTAGTGATTAATATTGATCTACTGGATTCTCTCCAAAAAGGTACATGTAGAAGACTTTCATAAACAACTTCACTGCCTTTGCAATTCTGCTTAGGATTCACAATTAGGGTGAACAGCAAAGAAAAGTACTTGTTGTTGGTGTCCAACTATGGAAAAAGTTTGTGAGCTCTTTCCTTTCCACCATCGACAAGACCTGCAACTAGTGAAAGTGCTCATAAATGTGTTATCCCCTAAACCACCAGAACTACAGAAGTTGGAATAGTTAATACGGAAGTCAGAAAGGGTAGAAATCTCTCCTGGCTTAATTTGGGAAAAGGGAACTTGAAGTTTGAGCAGGAACTTAAACAGACTAATACGAACTAACAGAAGGACATACTGACTCAGGGCCATTCTTCTATTAGAACCGGCAGGCTGGAAAGCCACATGCCTGAGAGCTTAAAAATCACAAACATTAGAAGATGTCTGTTGACTTCCAAAGTGCTTCGGGCACTTCCAGATGACTTCCTGCATTTCAAGAAAACAAGATGAATTATACAATATTTAAAATCTAAGTTATAGAGTAAGCCTGCTGTGCTGGGGTTATAAATGGAATCATTTTGAGAAAAACTTTCCTTCTTTGGGAAACTTGCAGGGCACAGAATCATGGATTTAGACTTACTTTCAAGTTAATATCTATCACAAGAACTATCAGAAATACTTGATCAAAATAACATTTACTTTGTTAAAATCACTAACAACTGTTTTTTAGAAAAAAAAAAAATTGGAGGTAGTTCAATATGGTGATGTAGATATAACCAGAACTCACCTCCTTCCATGGATACACCAAATCTATATGCAACAATTTCCTCTGGAAAAAATCTGAAAACTAGCTGAGCAACTCCTTAACATCAGACAAATGAGAAAAAGGTCACGTGGAAATGGGTAGGAGAGGCTAATAAATAATCTTGCCATAAATCCCACCCCTGGTGCCGTGACCCACAATCAGAAGCAAAAACTCACATACCCAGAGCTTCTCTCTGAGGAGTGAAGGATTTACACTCCACAACAGGCACCCCAACTTTTAAGACGTGCACCTAAGAAACAAGCCTCCAAAACATCTAGCTTTGAAAATTAACAGGGTTTACATCTACAAGACCCAAAAGCCTGTAGCAAACTGAGAAATGGTTCTCAAAGGGCTCATGCGTGGACTCACTCACCCCAGGGCCCAGCACAGAAGCAGCCATTTGAAAAGTACACAGACTTTATGTAAGAGAGATTAATCTCCTAATCTTAAGGCATTGGTTAGAGGGGCAGGGGCCTTCTGGGATACTCTCTGGAAATGGAGCCTGGTGCACACTGTTGTCCTGCTCCCTTTCTGCCTTGCTAAAGCCAGTGGCTGGCATTCATCTTTTTTTTTTTTTTTTTAATTCTAGACTTTTTTCCCCCTCACCTAGTGCAATCTTTAGCCTCCAAACAGCAGGCAACATCTTCACTCTCTCCCTCTGCTGCACTCCAGAGTGCTACTATCTCCCAAAGTGGAGTATTTACACACATCTGGGGCCCTAAGATTTGCATCTGGTGACCTGGTTTTTGCAGCTGCCACCCAGGTGACACCCCTTGATCACTTGACTCTGAAGGCCAGGAAAAGCTTGTATTCCCAGGTCCCACAGAACTGTAACAATTAGAGAGACAATAGTTGGCAGACTACCACCCCCAGGGCACTGCACAGATGGCACACTGAAACACAGCCCCAGCCTTTCTGAGAAAGAGATCTATTTGCTTATCCAGAAGCTTTGGACTAATAAGTGGCAGGCTTCTGGCCTGGCACACATCTAGAGGCCTATGGAAGTGTTTTCAGGAAACAGAGGCCAGTGGATGCCATCTTTGCTCTCTCCCTCTGCCTCACTCCAGCTTGCTGGTATCTCCCAGAGAGAAGCTTATAAATTTGTCTAAAACCCCAATTTTTACAACTGCTCTCAGGGAACATCTCAACATTTCCTAACTCTGTATCCAACGAAGCTTATGCTCATGGGTCCCGCAGAATTGTAACCAATGGAGAAAGAGTTCTTAAATAGCTACCACTCTCAGGGCACAGCAAGAGGCAATGGACTCAGGAGCTCAGTCTTTCTGTGAGAGAGGCCTATAAGCTTATCATCATAGCTGCTGCCTGAGGGGTAGGATTCTAATTAAACACATATCTAAGGGCTGAGTTTAAATCTTTCCAGGGGTCTTGGAGGGCAGGAGCCATCTCTGTGCTCCCCTTCCGCCTCACTACAGCTCATCAGTATCTACCAAAAAGGAGCTTAAACAATTGTCTGAAGCCCAATATTTGAGACTAACACCCAGCGGACACTCTCAGCTGGCCTGGCTCTGGTGGCCAGCAGGGCTAATAGTTGCAGTCCCAAAGACTGTGTAAATCTGAATATTTTAAAAGCTGCTGCCTGAGGGTGGCTTCCAATCAGCCTGAATCTAGGTGCTGACTGAGATCCTCACCTTTGGGACACCGATAGGTTTTGTTACACTCTCAACTACTGGGAGCTGTTAAAAATAAAATAGGCTGCTTGGACAATCACAAAGTTTTGAGAGATAACCAAGAGCTAGGGCAAAGTTAAACATTAAGGTTTATCTCCTACACGAGGTAGATCCTTCCAGACTGGGAGAGATGGCTGTTTCACCTAGTGCATAGAAATCAACACAGAGAGTCAAGCAAAATGAGGAAAAAGAGGAATATGTTGCAAACAAAAGAACAAGATAAAACCTCAGGAAAAATCCTTAATAAAATTAGATAAGTAATTTACCTGATAAAGAGTTTAAGGTAATGATCATGAAGATGCTCACTGAACATGGGAGAAGAGTGGATGAACACAGTGAGAACTTCAACAAAATGAGAGAAAAATATAAGAAAGTACCAAAGAGAAGTCATGGAGCTGAATAATACAATAACTGAACTGAAGAATACACTAGAGTTGCTCAAAAGCAAACTAAATGAAGTAAAGATAGATCAGTGAACTCAAAACAGCACACTGGAACTCATTAAATCTGAGCAGCAAAATGAAAAAAAGTGAAGATAGCTTAGAGACTTATGGGACATCATAAAGCATATTAACATTCACATTATAGGGGCTCAGGAAGGAAAAAGAGAAAGAAAAAGTAGCAGAAAACTTATTTGAAGAAATAATGATTGAAAACTTCCCTATCTTGGGGAAGGAAACAGACATCCCGATACAGGAAGCCCAGAGAATTCCAAATAAGATGAACCCAAAGAGACCCACACCAAGATGCATTATAATTAAACTGTCAAAATTTAAAGACAAGGAGAGAATCTTGAAATCAGCAAGAGCAACAAAACTTGTTGTGGACAAGAGAACCACCATAAGACTATCAGCAGATTTTTTCACAGAAACTTTGCAGGCCAGAAGTGAGTGGCATGGTGTATTCAAAATGCTAAAAGAAAAATGTTCCCAACCAAGAATACTCTACACAGCCAAGTTATCATTCAGAATTGAAGAAGAGATAAAGAGTTTTCCAGACAAACAAAAACTAAAGGAGTTAATTACCATTAAAACAGCAGTACAAGAAGTGTTAAAGGGGCTCTTTTAAGCTGAAAAAGGTGGGGGGCAAAATTTAGTAACAGAAAACTTATGAAAGTATAAATCTCACAGGTAAAGGTAAATATGTAGTAGTGGATTCATCACTTATAAAGATAGTATGAAAGTTAAAAGAAGTAAAAATAACTGTAACTACAATAATTGGTTAAGGGATAACAAGATTAAGATTTAAAAGGTGATATCAAATACAAAATGGAGGTGCAGAGTAAAAATGTAGAGCTTTAGAATGTATTCAAATTTAAGTTGTCATCAAGTTAAAACAGATGGTTATAAATATAAATTGTTATATGTAAGCTTCACAATAACCACAAGGAAAAACCTATAGTAGACACACAAAAGACAGTGAGAAAGAAATCAAAGCAAATCAAAAGAAATTATCAACAAAATGGAAAGGCAACCTACTGAATGGGAGAAAATATTTGCAAATCATATATCTGATAAGGGGTTAATATCAAAATATTTAAAGAACTCATACAAGTCAATAGCAAAAGAAGAAACAATCCAATTTAAAAATGGGTAGACAGGCTGAACAGACATTTTACTAAAGAAGACACACACAAGGCCAACAAGTTGATGGGAAAATGCTCAACGCCATTCATCATCAGGGAAGTGCAAATCAAAACCACAATGAGATATCATCTCACACCTGTTTGAATGGTTATTATCTAAAAGACAAGAAAAAACAAGTGTTGGTGAGGTTGTGGAGAAAAGGAAACCCTTCTGCACTGTTGGTGGGAATGTAAATTGGTACAGCTACTATGGAAACCAGTATGGAGGTTCCCCAAAATATTAAAAACAGAACTACTACATGATGCAGCAATTCCATTTCTGGGTATTTATTCAAAGAAAATAAAAACATTAACTCAAAAAGATATATGCACCTTCATGTTCATTGCACCATTATTTATAATAGCCAAGATATGGAAATAACCTCAGTGTCCACTGATGGATGAATGGATAAAGAAAACATGGTGTATATATATATATATATATATATATATATATATATATATATATATATACAACGGACTATTACTCAGTCATGAAAAAGAATAAAACCTTTCCATTTGCAACAACATGGATGGACCTTGAGAATATAATTGTAGTTGAAATAAGTCAGAGATAAAAGACAAATACCATATGATCTCACTTATCGGTGGAATATAAAACGATTTTTTAATTAAAAAAGAAAAGTTCACATATACAGAGAACAGGTTACCAGAGGCAGGGCTGGAGTTTGGCTGAAATGGGTGAAGGGGATCAAAAGTTACAAATTTTCCATTATAAAATAAGTAAGTCGTGGGGATGTAATGCACAGCATGGTGACTACAGTGAATAATACTGTGTATATTTGAAAGTTGCTAAGAGATTAAATTTTTATTTTTATTTTTTCAGAAGATTCTTTTATTAAAACTGGGTGACATCGATAAGGGGACAGTACAAAAAAAATTTTGGTCCATGAAAAAAAACATAATAATTCAATTAATAAAAAGTTATCTTCAGAGACACTGTGTAGGAGTGCTGAGCTTCCTTCTCATGGTTCCAGCCCCAGGGACAGAGGTGGTCTGTCCAGTGTCACTCTGGGGAGAACCTTTCAAGGGAGGGGTGGGATAATGACAGGAAAGGGAAGACAGGGAGGAAGTTCTGCTGTCCCCAGTGCGGGACAGTCAGGGATACAGGGCTGGGGGATGTGCTCGCAGAAGCCTGAGGAGGGGGTGGGAAAGCAGGGGCTTTTTCAGTTTTACAGGTTTAGAGCCCATGCTGAACGGAATTCCCCCTCCGTGCCCAGCTGTCTCCCACCCTGCTGTGTTGAGTCTGCGAGCCTGGGATATGCTAACTCAGGGGTGATACAACCTGGAAGAAGAATTTGAGGCTCTCCTGGAAAGATGCAAAACCATCTCAGTTGCAAGGGGCCAAGATCACAAGGTCCTGCTGCTACCTGAGGGGTCTGAAGCTTTTGAGGGCAGGGGCTGGGGAGTCACAATCCTGTGAGGCAGGGAGAGGGAAGAGTCACAAACCCAACTCAGAGCTATTCTCCAGCCCTAGGCGCTTTCACTCCTCAGTGCCCTAGAAGTCACCAGTGGGTGTCAACTGGGCAGACAAGGGACAGGGAGACGGGCTTTTACCCGTTTGATTTTAGGCCTGTTTCTCCATGAAAGGATGGGGGGAGAAACAGGGTGGAATGAATGAATGAGTCACACCTCTCACCTCTCCCAAGCAATAGCAGGAAGGAACAGCCTCTGCTGGCAATGACAGTACCCTAGGTGATGGCCCTTGGGGCTCTGACAGGAAAAGGCAAGATTCCCCCACTCAAATGCCCTGGGTTAGGACAGATAGGAGAGAATCCTAAAAAGCAGCTACAGGGAGTGTGGTGAGAGGGAGCAATACTAAGAGAACAAACTCCAATACTGAGGTGGATCCCCTACGAGGGTGTAAGAGAAGCACTGAGACAGCAGGCCAATCCAGAGGGCTAGAGGGCTGCAGACTGATCTGGGGCTCAGTGGAGCCCAAGAACCAGGATTCCTTTAGTGCTAGAGGGCAAAAAGTGAAGGGACAGTTTGCTCCAAACCTGTGGAGGGAAGGAAGGAAACTGGATTCTGTTATCAGGAAAGCCGAGATCAACTAGCTTACAGAGTGCCCCCAGGCCTGAGTCTTGGAGAAGGGACTAAAGCTCCCAACTCCTGGGTCTCTGAAGGGCAGGATCAGTGTAGCTGGTCCCCTTGAAGACCACTTGGCTTTAGGCCCAATCCATTCAATGCACTGATTACCACTACGGGTTCTCTCTCTAATACTATCTAGAGGTCCTATGCAGACCAGGGGAGGGCACAGGCACATGGGAACTTTGTGCCCAAATAAAGAAATCGGTGCAGCCAAATCAGGGCTGTGGGAGAAGCCCTATGTATTTCGGATTCCCAGGGCTTGCTCTAATTCTTGTCGTCTCTGCTGCACCTTGGAGTAGAAGTATCGGCACCACGGCCTCCCGTGCCCAAGGCTGCAAGTAGAACTCAGCTCGGCGCTCTTCCTCTGGGTTACCCACCACATCAGTCATGGTCTTGAGGTCCTGGCACTGGGACTGAAGCCAGTCATTGATGAAACCCTGAGGGTCTCTGGCAAAGCTCAGCATGAACTCTCGCTGGGTCTTCAGCTGATTGATAGTTTCTATTGTCTCATGGATCTTGTTGTCTAGGGTAGCAATCTCCTGCTGGCTGGCAGTAGACAGCAGAAAAGAATTCATCTGGGTCTTCAAGGTATCATCCACTTCCACATCAATGTCATAACAAGCTGTCTTTTTCTGATCATTCGGGTCAACACTGATGACATGATTAATGATGATGGGCTCTGGTGGCATAAGCAAGGCGTGGAGCTGTTGGGGGATCTCTGAAAACTTCATACGTTGAGACTCAAAGATCTGCTGGAGGTACTTGTCACAGATGACAGACTCCCGCTCATGTGGGTCCTGGAGCTTATGCGTCTTAATATATTACCACAGTGCTTGAATGATCACTGGACGGGTCTGGGTGTGGATACCCAGCAGCCAAGCCAGACGAGGGTCTAATTTAAACTGAGGAGGCTGGTAATCCAGCATCAGCAGGACAGTACACCGTACATTCACATGTCCTGGCCGCTTCACCTGGAAGCTATCTGTCTCCTCGGTAGTGGCGGTCCTGTGCCATTCCACCAGATGGTTATCTCGCCCATACAGGTCTTTGTCCAGTTCGATCACCAAGGACTTAAAAAAAGAAGAGAACTTCCTCTTTTGTTTGGTGGCATCATATTTGGACAAGGCTGAATCCTCCAGGAGCCGTCCTTCTACCCGAAGCTCCCAGGAAGCCACCGTCCCTTCCCCATCCTCAGCATCTGACTTAGCCGGATTGAAAGTGTTAGAAATGAAAATTCGCAGCTTCCGTTTTTGCTTGATGGGACGTTCCAAGGCTTCCTGGATATCTAGCTGTTTCCTCATGATAGTCTGGTCCAGTTTCCTTTCAAAAGCCAAGAGATCCATATAGGCCTGGGATTCTGGTACCAGTTCACGAATCCTTTGAGGTAGAATTTTGTCAGCCATCTTCTTTTTCTTTGCATTGTGGTTCCGATTTTGGACCGCCTGCTGCTGGACCTGCTGGATCTGCTGAGGTGCAGGTCTCTTGAGGGACTGGTCCATCCCTGACTGGGCCAGGCCAGGTCGGACTGAAGGTTTACCCCCATAGCCAGGGGGTCCCATGGAAGGTCCCTGAGGTGTCATTCGGCTGCCTGGTAGCATACCTGGTCTCAGATAGGCCGCTCCGGGAATCGGGGAGCAGTACAGCCCTTGACGCGGCGCCGGGCCCATTCGCACCAGAGGCCCCGGAGGCCCGCCCAGACCCAGGGCAGCCGCCGTGCCCGCTCCTCCTGAGGCTCCAGCGCCACCGCTCGGAGCCACAGACTGGAAACCCGCCCGGGCCGCCATCTTTTCCAGAGCTGCTGCTCTAGCTGCACAAACAACCGGAACCAGAACTCACCCCCCGCCCCCCGCGCGTCCCCCGCGCTCCCCGCGCACCAGCCCGGCTGCCCGGCTGGCCTGCCAGCATGGGAGGCTCAGGAGAGCGAGCCGAGATTAAATTTTTAAAGTCCTCATCGAAAGAAAAAATTGTGTAGTAATATATGCTGACAGACTTTAACTAGACTTACTGTGGGAAACATTTTGCAATGTATAAAAATATTGAATCATTAAGTTGTACACTTGAAACTAATATAATGTTATATGTCAATTATTCCTCAATAAAAAAATAAATAAAATAAAAATTTAAAACATTTTAACAAGAAAAGAAATTCTGATAAACTTAAGCCAGTATGACACCTTCTCTATGCTGTGTGAATTTTCTATGCCCTGGAAAAGCAAGACAAATGAAATATCACTCTAATTTTATGTACTATTTGTAAACATAAACATCCATGATATTGTCTAATTTAAAATTGGTGATATTGTAATAAAATAGTTCTGAATCATACTTGTTTCATAAGCAAAATGTAATGTGATTTTCTAACTTTAGATTTGAACAACGTGTTACCTTGAATTTAAACAAAAAAACAAAAAAACGGCTAAGGTATCTTTCTAGCCCTCTGATGGGCACCTGCTGGAGCCCCACCCCTGTCTCTGAAGCCTCTGTCCATGGTCCTACCATGAATCCACCAGCTATACCGAATTCCCTACTGAGCTCCAGCCTCAGAGTGCTGAGTTACATGTTGGAACTGCCTGCAGGGCAGGCCAGTGCCTGTTCTTCCCACAGGCCACCTCTCTACATGAGCACCTCTGTTCTTCTCAGACCTGTGCAGTCTCCAGCGCTGGGATTAGCTTCCCATGAGGACAGGCCTGAAACGAGGACCATCCACCCAGGAACTGACGTAGATGCATACATCCCAGGGAAAGGAGCAGAAAGTCTGCTGCAGGCTCTGAATTGGCTAGAGAACCTTCTGAAAAGGCACTGAAGTGAATCCCCCAGCTGCAGTGGCCACAGGGAGACTGGTGGGAGCAAGCAGGCCAAGATGTCCTCTCCAGGGAGCTCTGCCAGGGCCTGTCTATGCCCCAGCGACGGCTGTACTGGCTTCAGATCCCAGAGGCTCTGCAGCAGTTGTGCAGGTGAAGAGGGGTCTCAAACAGTAGTCAAGAGCTTCCTGAACAATTTTTCACCCCAACTCCCCACTTTTCCTAATTAAACATTTGGAAGAAAGCTTCCTCACAGAGGATTTTTTTTGGTCAGTGAAACTACTCTGTTTAATACTATAATGGTGGATATATGCCATTTACACTTGTCTAAACCCATAGGATGTACAACATCAAGAGTGAACCCTAATGCAAACTATGGACTTTAGGCAATTACGTGTCAGTGTAGTTTCATCAATTGTCGAAAATGTACCACTCTGCTGAGGAATATTGATAATGGGGGAGACTATGAATGTGAGGGGGGAGGAAGTAAATGGGAAATCTCTGTATCTTTTCAATTTTCCTGTGAACTTAAAACTTCTCTAAAAAATAAAGTCTATTTAAGAATTATACATAAAAAAGGAAAACATGGAAAAAAAGGACTTTGCTCCACAAGCTCCCAGGGCACTTGAACAAAGCTCCTTGTAGTGGTTCTATGCACAGTCCTTCACTTTTAAGCCAAAGTGCCCTGTTTTAGGGAAATCATTTTGCAATCAGATCCTAAACTCATGGGGCCTTGTAAATAGCCCCGCTTCATCTTCCTCTTGCCCTCAGACTTCAGACTCTGTATTTCTCATGGAAATACTTACTTCCTATTCCCCCCTGACAAACCTCAAACTCTCTTTTTATTTCACCGTATACACTGACAGCTCATTAAATCCAGTCCAATCCATTAGTTTCATAGAACGATTAATTTCCTCCTAGGAATAAAGGGGAATATTTATATTCTATTTTTCTAGTGTACCAAAGAAAAGTTTGTAAAAGTTAGATAATTCACCATAAAAATGCAATGGCATACTTTCTTTCCCTCACTGTCTGTTCAGATCCATAACCATGTTGTGCCAGCTTGGCTGTGCACAAAAATCATATCTTAAATCGATACATATCTTACTTCTAATACTCCTGCCACTGTTCTAATCTAATTCATTATCATCTTTTACTTCTATCCCTACATACTCAAATGCACAACCCTTTCTTCGTCCCTTAATGAATCATTGGTCCTTAAAAAGACAAATGAAATGTATATACCTGAAGAACAAGCAACCTTTGATTCATTATACACAAGCTTTTGAGAAGGGAATACGATATCCACCATGGCTTTAGCAGACTGCTTTTTGTGGTATGAGTCACTTCAGAGCAGTAATTTGGTGTCATGGTGATAAAGAGGGAGAAGAGGGAAAACATCTTAACATTTCTCAGCAGAAAATGTCTTCCTAAATAACATAAAATATCAAAAGTGCAACAGTGGCTCTGACTATTGCTGGAGCTCCTGATGCATTTAAAATTTAAGTGCAAGTAGAAAATGAAAAAGTCCTTCTGGACCTGTGGTTTTCGATTGTTGGAGATTTTGCACCCCAGGGGACATCTGGCACTGTCTGGAGACATTCTTGAATATCCAGGGGATGCTACTGGCATGTAGTGGTAGAGGTCAGGGATCTGACAGTGCAGTGAAATATATAGGGCAGCCCTTCACAACAAAGAATTACGCAGCCCACAATGTCCACAGTCACATTTGAGAAGCTCTGTTTTAGACCAGCCCTCTCATTTTACATATGATGAATCTAAGGCCCAGGGTCTCAAAAGTCTACAGAGAAGCAAGATTTTCCCTCTCTGCCTCATCTGCACAATAGGTTATGGTCCTCACAAGCCTTACAATCAAACTATAGGATCCAAACTGCAGGAAAGACATAGGTTTTACAGGAACCCAGGGATTCACCAACATGATAACTAATTTCCTTTTATGGAAATGTTAAATCTCATTGCTTTCCTTCTGTGGAAGAAAAAAATTTACCAAGAAACAAAAGCCAAAGTAGGCTGATTTTAGGAGAACGCGATAGCCAAGGGTTTCCTAAATTAAGTTTCTTGCAAGAAACCAAAGAACTCAGAATTTGGAGCTTTCTTCTGGGATAAAAATAAAATTCATATGAGCCTTGGAGAATTTGAATCACCCACTCTTTGGCACCTAAAATTTCACTTACCCTAACAGTGTCTGTAGTGTGTGTGTGTGTGTGTGTGTGTATGTCTGTGTCTGTGTGTCTGTGTGTGTGTGTTTTAAACCACTAATCTGATTTTTTCACTCCCCTGCTTAAAAAGCTCACCAATGGCTTATCATTGCAATCCCAATAAATCCCTTTTATCAGTGCCTTTAAGACTCTACTGGATCTGCTCTTCTCACCACCTTTTCCCCTTCTCCCCTTTTCTCTACCTCAGGACTTTGAACTTATTCTTCCCTGTAAAGGAAGAGCTACTCTTCCCCAGATAATTTTATTTTTAGCTCCTTCTCATCATTCATTCAGGCCTTGGCAGAAATGTCATCTCTTCAGAAAAGATCACCCTATTTAAAGAGAGTCACCCCTGTGATTACCTATCATAGTCACTGTTTATTTCCTTCATAACACTTAGAAAATCTAGAATTATTTACACATTGTTTAGTTGTTAACTCTTTCCTCCTTCTAGAATGTAGGATTGTGTCTGTTTTGTTCAGTGCTATATCCACTGCACCTAGAACACCCTGTGGAACTTAGTAGGACCCAATAGGTTTGTTAAATGTATGAATGAGTGAAGTCAGTGCCAATAGTGAGAAAAGGGAAAGA
>NW_006774670.1:2620438-2624163 GCF_000442215.2 Lipotes vexillifer
GGGAAAGAGATTTTAGTGTGAGATTCCAGGGGAAGAGAAAATGTTGGGGTGGGTGTGCAGAATAAGTTCTTCCAGGAACAAAAATGATCAAATAAAGGGGTAAGAATGACTTTGTCGGGAGTGACACATCTAAGGAGTCAGTCCTGAAATGACAGTCTAAACGAAGCACTACTTAATTCTGAATAAAAGGAACAGTTAAAATAGGAATAGCAGAGATGTTGTTTAAGGGTACAAACTAGTAAATAAGTAAGTCCGAGAGATCTAACACACAGTAAAGGGAATACAGACAACAATACTGTATTATAATCTTCAAATTGGCTAAGAGACTAGATCTTAATTATTTCCACCACACACATAAAAATAATAATTATGTGACATGATAGGGGTGTTAACTATAGCTACAATGACAATCGTTTTACAATATGTAACATATTAAATCCACATGTTGCGCACCTTAAATTTACAAATGTAAAAAAAAAATAGTGAAAAACATCTCTTCATCCTTTTAAGATTTCCTGCAGTTCTGTAACTTTGAGTTTATCACTTTCCATAACTCAACGACTTGGGTTCCTCCTCTCTAAAATGAGATGACACAAATATCTCATAGACAACACAATCTCATAGAACTGTTGCTAGGATTAAATTGGATGTTAAACACAAAGGGTTTTACTGCAAAGCCTGGTATCTAGTGTTTAATAATTATCATTACTAGTAGTTGGCAATATGGTTTAATAATGGCTTATTGCTGTCTGCTTTCATTTACTTACTATCAGTAGCAAAACCAAACAAGAAAACAAAAACAGTTTTTAGGAAACCCAGAAGGAACTGTGTGGCTGTTTCAAAAGTAGCAGCCTAGGGAGAAATGAGGGAATGGCACACGGCTCCAAGAAGAGCCCAAGTGGGATACAATGCAGGGGGAAGGGCTGATGATGGCAGCTAGGAGGAAGAAGGCAGACAAATCCTTTTGGCCTGTGGGAGGGAAGAGGGAAGTATAGCACAATGGATCCCTCCAAGTTTATTGCCCAGAGAGGACTAAAGAGTTGGTCTAGGGTTATGCTGGTTGTGGATGGAAAAGGAGAGAGATGTTGAGTTTGCGAGACTTTCTAGGGGAAGAAATAACCAGAATTAGGAGCTAGCTACCTATCTGAAATAGAAAAATAAAGGTGGAAAAAACGAACTTAAAAATACTGCAAAAGTTTGAAATATAAAAGTGTTCTAGACTTTCTAGTTTTTCCTCAAACTTCCCAATTTGTCAATATATGCGCATCTCCATAACACATATGTTTTTGTCTATTTTTGTGTCTGTTTTATTTTCTTTTTCCCATTCCTTTTCCTCTCCCTCTGTGTATTTCTATCTCTAGGTCTTTTTAATTCGTTGGTTTTTTTGGACATTTTGAGTATGTTCTCAGATGGTTTCCATGGGGAATAATAAGTAAAGTGAGAGCCATATTCCCTTTCTAGAGGCACTTCTAACATGAGCTTCATGGCTCCATGTGATTAAAATATCTTTATTTGCTTCAAAATAGTCATGAGGCTGTGTCTCCCACAAGGTCGTAAACAACTTGAAGTAAGAGCATGTGGTATTTGCTTTCCATCCCTGTTGCTGAGTATTGTGTCTGTCTGACATATTGCCAGCATCTAATAAATGAATATGTTGATATTAAATGAATAAGCAGTATTTATTTACTTTCAAAATAGCATCTACTAAAGGACGCAACACAAAGTTCATGAAAGAGAAACTACAGAGATATTGAAATGGAAGCAACTTTGCTAACAGGTGGAGGGTCTGACATTCACATCGCCCATTTGGGTATGGCAAATAAACAATGAAACAACAACCAAACTCCTCAGTAATAAAAGATGAAAATTAAAACCAGAGATAATTCCTTTCTAATCAATTAACATTTAAAAACTGTTATTGTTCACTGAACTTTAGGGTATAGAAAGAAGAAGAGTCTCATACTCTGATATTGGTAATAAATATTGTTACCCTTTTGGAAAATAAGTAGACAAAATATATCTTGCTTTGAATATCTTCTTTGACCAGAAAATTCTACTTGTAGAAAATGACTCTAAATAAGCAACTGGAAATTAATAAAAGATAGTCTTTACACCTAAAATGTTGAAAACTGAAGCTACCTAAATTTTTAACTTTAGAAATAGAAATATATCATGTGCATTCACTGAATATTATATATTATAAATTGTTTGTAAAATGTTTTTAGTGACAAAAAAGTGAATATTATTTTAAAGCAATAAAAAACAAGATAAAAATTAAATATTGATTTTGAGCCTATTTGCACATATATAAAATGTATATATATTTCTGTATTTTCTAAATTGTATACAATGAACAATAAGAGAAAAACAAACAAGGATATAAAACTTTAAATAGATTCCTCCCTGGCCCCTATCCCCTTATCAAATTATAAATAGTGAGTGATGGCCCTAGTAGCATAGAGTACAATAATGCCTGCATCTTGGTTCTAATATCATTGTCCAACAAAAGGAACCATTGCTCCTTGGAGAAATGGCTGACCTAGGCCAGGAGCAAGGAGTTCACAAGATGAGTCTGGAGCATACTGTAGTGCCAAAAGTAAAGCAGTGCTAAAAAAATGTATGGGGTTATGTGAAAGGGACACAGGAGTCAACAGAAAGCTGACTCAATAGACAAAGCTAGAACAATTTGAGAAACAAAATAGGGTAGTATTGGATTATAACCCAAAGTATAAACTAAATATCCATGAGTCCATACTGATACAAATAAATGATCAAATAAATAAATAAGTGGGGGGGGGAGAATAGACGAATATCCCTTGCAGAAGAATTCCAAATAATTTATACAGATAATCAGCCCTCATAAGAGATAGCATATATCCCCAGACCTTAAAGAGTAGGCTGTGCATAATGACTTCCTTCCAAAGAGTACAGTATGGAAAGAGGAAAAAAAGAGTAACTTGCTAATGAAGAAACTGGATAAACTACCTCTACTAGGTGATTATGGCCAATATTAATAGTGAAAAATCCTGGTGATAGCACGTATCTTTGATATGATGTGATAAACATGTCATTTTTTCCTTATGATATTTCTCTCAAAAAAACATAACTCCAGTCTAATAAGAAGAAAACCATCAGACAGATTACAATAGAGAAGCAACCTACAAAATACCTGACCAATACTACTAAAAACTGTCAAGGCCATCAAAAGCAAGGCAAGTCAAAGAAACTGTCACAGCCAAGAGGAACATAATGAGATATGACAAGTAAATGTAAGTTGGTATCTTGGATGGGATCCTGGAACAGAAAAAGGAAATTAGGTAAAAACCTAAGGAAATCTGAATAAACTATGGACTTTAGATAATAACAACATATCAATCATAATATATTAATATTGGTTCATTATTTGCATTAAAAAAAGTACCATACTAATGTAAGTTGTTAATAATGGGGGTAACTGGGTAAGGGAGTTCTACGGGGAACTCTCTGTACTATCTTCCCAAGTTTTCTATAAACGTAAAACTGTTCTAAAAACAAAGTCTATTAAAAAAGAATTTGTGGGGCTTCCCTGATGGCGCAGTGGTTGAGAATCTGCCTGCCAATGCAGGGGATACAGGTTCGAGCCCTGGTCTGGGAAGATCCCACATGCCACGGAGCAACTGGGCCCGTGAGCCACAACTACTGAGCCTGCGCGTCTGGAGCCTGTGCTCTGCAACAAGAGAGGCCGC
>NW_006774670.1:2624284-2629771 GCF_000442215.2 Lipotes vexillifer
ACCCTCGCACAGAAAAGAAAGCCCAACACAACCAAAAAAAAAAAAAAAAAAATTTAAAAAAAAAAAAAAAAAAAAAAAAGAATTTGTGGTTTTATGTTAAATAAGTTCTTTAACCAAATGAACTACCAAGTATGACACATCTCAAAAGAATCACCTTCCACATATATTTCCTTAGGAAAATCTTAGAAAAAAATGCTCTACCAAACAAAGGGTGGCAAATAAGAAAAAAGGAAAAACGGAATTTAAGACAAAGGAGACAACAAAGCAATTCCTAAGGTGATGGCATTAGAAAATCCTAAGACAAGTCTGGGTAGCCAGTGTAGACAGCAACCAGTCCAGACCTTCATGGAAGTACAGAGGTAGAGGTAGATATAGTCATGGCTCCAAGAAAAAACAATTGATTTGTTATTTTACATGTATGCATGTATATAGAAAAAAAAATTAATTCACACTAATGACATTTATACAGAAAATTAAGGAACAAAAACAATATAAACATAGGCAATTATTTCCTACAAGGAAAAGAAAAAGTTTCACAGAAAAGGAAATATGAATAATATTACCATAGTCATGATAATGTAACATATGGAAATACAGTATTTGATCTAAAGGTTATGCAGTTATCCCCCACTTTACCAAAGTTTGCTTTATGCCACTTTGCTTTTACAAAGGACATACATTAGTACCTGTTTTTGCTGAACCTTAGAAGTCATGAGAAGATTTTCACTTTTACCAAAAAAAGGCCAAAAGTGAAATAGCATTCGGCATTTGTTTTGCAGCAACCCCGTATAGAGGCAGCACGCACCCTGAGCAGTGAGAGTGATACCACCAAGCACCTTCCCCAGGTACTATTCTCAGCATCTTGGTATCAAGCTATCATAGCTTTAACGTGTGTCTGTGAGCATCTGTACTTTATCTCGAATTATTTTGTGCATCCGTTAGCAAGAAGTGGCCTAAGGTAATTGCTTCTTTACTTTATGCCATTTAGGCTTATGACAAATTTCATACAAATGCTCTACTTTTGAAGAGCAGGGGAAACCTGTAACTATATTTCAAGTGGGGAGGAGGCAGATTGTATGAAGGGGATTTGGGAGAGGTGTGTAGGGGATTGAAAGGGAGCTAAATCTTTATCTTCCACAGCAGGAAATCAGATGTTGTACTTATTTTATCTTTAATTTGCTCTTTTCCTAACTTCATAAGTGAATATTTAAATCATCGATTTTTAAGTCTTTCTCCTTTTTTTTTTTTTTTGTGGTACGCTGACCTCTCTCTGCTGTGGCCTCTCCCGTTGCGGAGCACAGGCTCAGCGGCCATGGCCCATGGGCCCAGCCGCTCCGCGGCATGTGGGATCTTCCCGGACCAGGGCACGAACCCGTGTCCCCTGCATCGGCAGGCGGACTCAACCACTGCGCCACCAGGGAAGCCCTCTCCTTTTGTTTTTTTTTTGTGCCGTACGCCGGCCTCTCACTGTTGTGGCCTCTCCCGTTGCGGAGCACAGGCTCTGGATGCGCAGGCTCAGCAGCCATGGCTCACGGGCCCAGCTGCTCCACGGCATGTGGGATCTTCCCAGACCGGGGCACGAACCCGTGTCCCCTGCATCGGCAGGCGGACTCTCAATCACTGAGCCACCAGGGAAGCCCCCCTCTCCTTTTTAGTATGATCATTTAGTTCTATAAGTTTTCTTCTTAGTTCTGTTTTAGGTACATCTCATAATGTTTTTTAAATTGTATTTTTAAATTAGCATATAATCAAAGAATGTTTTGTAGGCTTCTAAGTCTATGAATTTTGACACGTGCATGGATCCATGAAACAACCACCCTAAGTTCCATCGCCCTAAAAATACTCCAACATGATATCTCTCATCATCCCTATCTCCCGACTCCCAGCCTCTGGCAACTACTGAACTGTTTTCCCTAACTATAATTTTATCTTTTTGAAAATTGTCAAATAATGGAATCATGCAGTTTGTAACCTTGTATGGCTGGTTTCTTTTACTCAGTAGAATGCCTCTGAGATCCACCTAGATTGCTGCATGTATCAATACTTCACTCCTTTCTGTTGCTGAGTTTAAAAGGAAGATGGAGTTGTCATCAACTAATTTGAAGCCAAGAATAGAGCAGGTCTGGAGAAAAAAGATCAGTTGTTTAGTTTTAGATGTTTAATTTGAGATGTCCATTTGCCATCTAAGTGGAGATGTAAAAGTAAGCAGTTGGATATTTCAGGCTATCTACCTATTTATCCAAAAAGAGAAATATTCTCTCCCTCTCTCCCTCTCTCTCTCCCTCTCTCTCTCTCTCTCTCTCTCTCTCTATATATATATATATATATATATATATATATATATATATATATATATATATATATATAGAGAGAGAGAGAGAGAGAGAGAGAGAGGGAGAGAGAGAGACATACACTGAAGACTGAGACCTGAGATAATTGAAAGTTGAAAGGTCAATGAAAAAAGAAGGAATCAAAAAGAAGACCAAGAAACAGTGATCAGAAAAGTAGGAGAGAAAACAAGAGACTATAAAAAGCTGGAGTCTAAGTCAAATAGAAGTGACTTAGAAGCGGAAGTGATGCGTTAATTGCTTATAAATTAAGAAATATAAGGACTGAAAGTTGAGCATTGAAATTATCAGTGAAACCTATTGATAACTTTGACCAGTATTGGTGGAATGCTGAAAACAAAAGCTTGATTTTAGAGAGAATGGGAGAGGCGAGGTTTGGAAACACCAAATAGAGTTTGCTACAAAGGGAAGTAAAGATATCTGGCTGTTACTGGTGGAGAAATTAAGATCAAAATAAACTACTGCTTTTCTTTAAGATTGGAGTGTTACTGCGTGTTTGTAGACTGACGGGAATAGTGCAGTAGAGGAGGAAAATGGATAGTATCAAAAGTTGAAAAATGAATAATAGCAGGATATATACGTTTTACATATATATATATATATATATATATATATATATACATTATTCAGAGGTAAAGATCAGATAAAGCTTAAATTGAAATTAGAAATCAGGAGAGAGGTAGAGTAGTGTGGGGCAAGTTACTGCTGTTTTTCTTTCATTCTTGTTAGCATAACAAGTGTAACAGTATAGGTTTAATCACAAATCTAAGTTGAAACTACATTCTGTTAACTCTGAATTGAAATAACAATAAAGTGCAACTTTCCTTCATAGTCATTTTCTACACGGGCAAATTAGTTTAGGTAACCAAATTAACTGTTTTATCCCCAAGATTGGACCTAAAACCTCTTAACCTTTGGCAGTTAATATCATCTATTGGACTGACATTTTCCAGTTGTACTACAGACTTGTACCGTTGTGAATTCAGTAGTGAAAATAGACTGCCAGTCTCAAAACTCCCCGAGAAAACTACAAGAATTTACTACTCTGAATGATCTTTAAACAAACGACACCACAACCAACCACATAATACTCATTTTATCCAAATGTAGGTGTTGGTGAATTGAGAGCACCTACCTGCTTGGTAGTGCCACCTGACAGGCCACTGTCTTTCTCCAGTTCTTAGCACAGTAGAGAGACCTAAAAGTTGTCCATAAATCAATCCCTCTGTAGTGGATTAATGATCTATCCCACAGTTACAATAATACATCCCTATTTGCTATAGAAATTTAGAGTTGGGAGGACCCTAAGCTAAGAAGTTTCAGAACTGAAAACCTTAAATATTCCAAGTTTACCCAGATTATTAGTAAAAGAACCAGATAAAGAACATGGGATATCCTCACTCTTGCTCCAACTCTGCTTGGCTGGCAGGTTAATAATCTTTTCCTTCCTATTTACCTACTTACCTACTCCTTCTGAGTCTTATTAGTTCCTCCTCACCAATTTGATGTCTAAATCTTATCTGGTTACCCAGTAACTCTCTAACCTCATCTTTAACCACTCTCATCTTTGTTCACTCCCCTCTGGCCAAAGAACCCCCTGCCCAAGGCCATACACTTGTCCTCCTCCTACCTGAAGAGAAAACCATCCCATAAAAAATAACCAACACCCCCCATTCCAATACTCTGTTTTATTTTTCTCCATATCCTTTATTATCATCTTACATATCATATATATTTACTTATTCATTTGTATAGTTTCTCTTCCCCGATAGAAAATAAGCTCCACAAAGAGAGAGTTTGCTTATTTTATAACTGCTGCATTCTCAGTGCTTAGAAAAAAATGAATGGCCCATAGGATTGACTCAATATTTGTTTAAGGAAGGAATGAAGGAATTTTAATAATAAAATTGAAAGGTTTGAAATAATATGTATTTGGATATATAAAACTCTGGCAGAAAATGCATTTTCATTTCAACTACTCATAGAATTTTCACCAAAATGAGTGTGTACTATAATACAGAAAAAAATTACAAAAAAAAGTACCAAATATTTTATAACCATACAAAATAAAATGAATTATAAAAAGATAACTAAAAATCCCTTAATTGGATAATTTAACATTCTTTTAACTAAATACTGGGATGAATAGAAAATGTAACATAAATTAAATTATATTAAATTGATGAGATGCAGGTAAAACCATACAGGAAAGAAATATTTATCTTTAAATTTGTATTGTAGCAAAGACATACTGATAAATAAGAAATAAGCATTCAACAAAAGAAATCAGAAAAATAGAATATAAGAAAATAAAAGCAGGACATAAATATCAGTAAAAATATAAAAAAGGCAGAAGGGAAATATCAACAAAATTAAAAATTGATGCTTTTAGAAGATTAATAAATTAGGCAAAATTCTAGTGAGATTGTCCACAAAAAATAAAAAGAGGCACCCACACAAACACACATAAAAATACACAAATGCACACACACATGTTCCTATGCTACTAGGAATAAAGAAAGTAAACATAGTCACTGGTATACTAAAGACCTGAAAATATCATAAGAGACTACTATGCACGATTTTATTGCAATAAAATGAAAATTTTCTGGAAAATTATAATTTACAAAAACTCACTCAAGAAGAAGTAGAACAACTGAACAGTCTTATATTTACTGAAGAGAAAGAAGAGTAGAATAGAATCCACACATAGAAAGAAACTCATAGCGGGTAGGTGTGTGGATTTAGGTCTAGGCAGTTTTATAAAAGAAAGTTACCCAACGTCTAATAAACAGATGATTCCAGTCTCATGCAAATTATTCTCAAAAAAGAAAAAAAAAAACAAAAATAAACAGAAACAGTATAATCTTAATACCAATATTTGAGAAGGATAGGTCAGGAAATGAACATATATACAAAATTTCCAAAGAATATCTTAGCAAAATATGATATCTATGCAGGCCTTCCACATGTGAAGCCTAACCTAATCCAGCCTTGCCTATAACTAAGTGTAAAAGTCTGCCTAACTCTAAGGTTATGAATAAGCCTCCAAGTCTGCTTCTAAACTGTACTCTTTATCTTTAATAATAAATATTTGGGCCTCCTTATTTATTCCTTTATCAAATTATACTGAACTTCA
>NW_006774670.1:2629781-2712830 GCF_000442215.2 Lipotes vexillifer
TCAGCAGGACAAGGAAGAAGGATACAATTTATTGAGGTACTATCACTGGGTGTTTAATATATGTCAAGATGTCACCTAAAACTTTTGTAATTATTAACTCATTTAATTTTCACAGTGTCCCTACATGGTGCAATATTTGTAAACTGAGGAATGATCCAGTTTAAGTAACTTGCTTAAGATCATACAGCTAGTGAGGATGGAGTCAGGATTTCAATTCTGATGAAATGAATTAATTGACTTTACAATCCAGTGGCAAAAGGAAGGCATTTCAACCAAATGGAGCTCTAATTATAGCAAGTAAAAATATTTCTTACTTCATATACCCCAAATATATACCCCCAAATGAATTCCAGAAGCATTGAAGAACTCACTATAACAAATAAAACTCTAAAACTTTTAAAGAAACAAGAGAATATATCTTTGTGAAAGGAGATTTTCATACTCTTGAAACAAAAAGCAAAATTCATAAAATAAAAGATAAATAAATTTTGCTACATTAAACTGAAAACCTCTGCATGACAAAAGAGATCAGAAATAAACTAATATTATATATCAGACTGCAAGAAGGTACTTATAATCCATTTAACAGGTAAAGAATTAGCAATTGGAAGATACAAAGAATGTCTTCAAATCAACAAATAAAACTGAAGCAAATCCAATAAAAATAATCCAAGGATATAAACAGACAATTCACATTTGAAGAAATCAAGATAGACAATAAGTATCAATACATTAAATGTCCAGCATCACTGATAAGAAGTTAAATGCAAATGAAAACAACAGTAAGAATTCCTCTCACATCCAGCTGTCGAAATTAATAAATATGGGAACACCAGGTGTTGATGAAAATGTAACAGGGACTCACTAGTAGAGTATAAAATGTTAGAACCATTTTGGTTAGCAATTTACTTAAGGTGGACACATCCTATAACTCAGAATTTCATTCTAATTTGCTACCCTAGAGACAGTGCCACACATGCAAAGTATAAACACACACAAGTGACAGTAGATTTAACAAATGAACCTTAAGTTTTGGCAACTTTCACTTGCATAGGCCTCTTTTTAGGGAGGCTGTTTTATTCTGAATATTAATTTATGGTTAAACATAAAAGCCTTGGTTTCAGGATGTTGAAAGGTATCCAATATGAGAGAAATTACTGATGATACATACACTCGGTTAGTGCATTACTTACATTTATTTCTTTTAAGAAGCTAAGTAGGAAGTAAGATAATGGGATGACAGGCATGCATTACCTTTTTGAGATGAGTCAGTCCTTCTTTCAGCAGCTGATAAGTGACCTCCACTAGCAAGAGTATCTTTCTCTTAAATCCCTGGATGCGTTGACCATAAACCTGTATCAACACAATAACAAGGAAGCACATGTGTAAAGTATTAAGTTATTACACTCCAGCTATCTATAATAAAAAATTAATTTAGTTCATCCATGCTAGAGGGAAAATAGTTTTCTTTCTTTTTGCTCTGTAGAAATTAACATTTTAAAATATTGTCATGGGAAGAGGTAATCAAGGACTATGGTCACAAATGTAGAGAAAAATGTATATATTATAGAGGTAGGTCAAGCAACTCATTTCAAAATACGTTATTTTTGCAGATTGTGCAATGCTTGTGACATTTATCTGCTCTTTGAATTTTAAGTGTACTGTGATTTCTTATTCAAAACAAATATTTACTTTTATGTCTTTGTTTTGTAATTGTGTGTTTTTTTCTTAAATAAGGGATCCAGGGTGCACATATAAAATAATAGCTATATTGTTTTTTGGGTTTTTTTTTTTGTGTGTGTGTGTGGTACGCGGGCCTCTCACTGTTGCGGCCTGTCCCGTTGTGGAGCACAGGCTCCGGACGCGCAGGCTCAGCGGCCATGGCACACGGGCCCAGCCGCTCCGCGGCGTGTGGGATCTTCCCGGACCGGGGCATGAACCCATGTCCCCTGCATCGGCAGGCGGACTCTCAACCACTGCGCCACCAGGGAAGCCCTATACTGTTTTTATATACAAGATGACATGCACAGGGAAGACACGCAAGTTTGAGATATTGGCTATCGGTGGCAAGGAAAGGAGACAGAAGAGGGAGAATTTAGCTGCGTCTCTACCATTTTGTTTCCCATTTTAAAAGACAGATTTGACGCACATACGGCAAAATGTTAACGTCTGTTTAATCTTAATGGTGAGCACATAGGTGCCTGTATTATTTTTGTACTTTTCTATTTAATTAATAGGTCACATGTTTGACAAGGTGATTTTATTTTGTGTTATTTATCTTAAGGTAAAAACAAAAGGAACACTTTATATGAATAAAATATTTACCATTTCTAGTGGTTACAATTATAAACATATAACCAGGCAATGTGCAACTGTAAAGCATTTATTTCTAAATGTCCTCTGCTTAGATTTATATTATTGATATTTTGGGGAAAAAATTCTTCAGAACATGACTGGGTGAATTTAGAATGCAATGGGATGCACAATGCATGCATTCATTCACTCATTTATCAAATATCTACTGAACTCCTACCATGACCTCATGATAGTACTGGATATAAAGACCTAGTCCCGAATTTTAGAGAGCTTACAGTCAATTGGAGAAGACAGACAACAAATAAACAAGAACATAAGTAAATGTTGATTATGCATTGTGATAAATGGTCTCAAAGGAAGGAAGAGGCTGTTGGAGAGTGAGTGAGGGGATGAGAGGCTACTTTCGGAAGGTCTCTTCGAAGATGACATTTTAGCACAGACATAAAGACTGACAAGGACCCAGTGTTCCATGAATTAATCAATAATGAATGTAACATGTCAAGATGATTCCAAAGTTTTGAAGGTGGAAGGATTTGGGGGTGTAAATGCCATTGGCAAAAACAAGGAGATCAATTATAGGAGTCCCTGTAAAAGGTCAGGGGAAATTACAAATTCAATCATTAGCATATTGATTTTGAGATGTTATTAGAAAATCAATCCTTGGAAACAACCCCAGGAGGGAAATAATATAATCAGCCAATGGAAAATCATATATAAATTAAAATAAATTAACTGGATCTATATGTCAAAAATAGAAAATTATCAGGAACATAATACTGATTGAAAGAGCAAATTGGGAAATATGATTCCTACAGTATAAAATGATTTATATGAAGGATAAAAATATAAAAGGATAATGGATAGTGGCATGAGCTCATATACATGTATAGTAAAAGCATAAAAACATGCATGGAATATATATGTATTTTATAAGACATTGATTACCTCTGAAGATATATAAAAAGAAGTGGGATTAGGGAGGGATTAGAAACATCTGTAATATTTTAGTCAAAAAACAAGATTTAAAGCAAATATATTCAAATATCAATGTTTGCTCAGTCTTGCAGTGGATACTTAGAGATCTTTTACACTATTTTTCATACTATTTCTATGATCTTGAAATATTTCATAATTTTGAAGAGCAGTAAACAAAAGGAAAAGCAATAAAAATTAATGAAGTAAAAGCATGAGTCTATATTTTATTTTTTTAATTTTTAGTTATTTCATTTATTTAAAATTTTTTGTGAGTCTGTATTTTACATTTTACTTTTGGTGGCCAAGGAAGGAGATAACTAACTCATGTCTCTGGTTTCAGCATTATTATATCAGTCATGATTTGGTTGCAGATAACAGAAAGGGAATTAATTGCTTCCAAAAATAAAGGGAATTAAATACTTACAAAATCACTGGAAGACTAAGAAGCCAGCCCTCTAGGAATGAGGCCCACAACAACACTACAAACCTATCCCAGCAAGAGAGCTACTATCCTTACTATAACAAAGAAGTGAGAAAGTGGGAACTCACCGCCAGGAATTGTGGAAGGTGTGCCACACATGCACAGCCTTAGCATCCATCCAGAAATCAGGAAGTCAATATTTACCACATCCTGCCTCTCAAGTCACACACCTGACTAGACACAGTGAAGTGTTTGGAGGGTCTTACTGTGGAGACTTCTGGCAGCCATTCTCCCTTCCTTCTTCCGTGTTTGTCAGTGGTATGAAGATTGAGAAGTTAAATCTATATTTCTAACACCTGGTGACTGTTCACCTGAAACTCCCAACACCTGATGACGGTTCAAAGTGGCTTCTATAATTGCTCTCCAGCTAAAGTAGCGGCAGACAATCCCAGAGCCTTCCTGAGCAAACTTTAAAGCAGTCACTGCAGCAATTCCAAAGCATGGCTCTCTTTCCTTCTATGTTCCAGCCTAATTGGATAAACTGTATCACATCAAGAACCCTCACTGCAAAAGAGTCTTGGAAATGTAGGTTTCAGTTTCTCAATCTCCACATTACTGACAAACACAGAAGGAAGGGATGGCCACCATAGTCTCCTCCATGAGACCCTCCAAGCACCTCATTTTGTCTAACAGAAAGACCAGGGAGATTTTGACATTTTCTATTAGGGTCAATCCAGAAGCCAGGTACCATATAAAATATGGGATAATATCTAGAATATTTAGAAAGAAGTATGTACTCCTTTCAAACTCAAATGTCAGCAACGAGACCAGGTGGCTGCAGAATTGAGAGCAGCAGCTGGTCAGTGTTGGTCAGCAGCCAGGCAAATGCAGAGTAGCTGGGAAAGAAAGAAACAGATTTTGTTTCCATACTCATTAGGAAATTCCATTTGGAGGTCTAGCAGCTGTTCATGGTGATAAGCAACCTCGAAATTGTTTTCTTTTAAATCTATAATAAACTGAATTTATAGTCTACCTAAAAGAATTTCACTTGTTTGGCTTGGACTGAATTTTAATTGCCCAGAGGTCTTATTTTCTGGCTCATTTCCTTTGTCATTTCATTTTCACTTTTATCTCCTTACAACATTCCTGAGTGCAAGAGAACATTACTCTATACTTGTCATTGAATATTGTCCGCTAATACTTCAAGTCATTAAAAAAACAGCCAAATGAAACTCACCCCCCTCCAAATTCCTGCATGGATGGAGAGCGGGAAGAGCATAGGCAATATTCATTTCTGATAGCACTAATAAGGTCAAGAAATTCTTCTCCCTTGGGGAACATTAATCATGTGTTACTGGATTCACGAATCCTATAAGAGCATGAACTGTATCATCCTCCAGTCCGATAAAGTATCTAGAAGAGAACTCTGTGCTGTAGTCTTTGCAAAATGGCCCTAATTCTTCACCTTTCTCTATATCAATACTCTTTGCCACATAACTTTGTGGTGACTTTCTGCTCTGATTCTAGCCTCGGCCGTTGGCTTGCTTTGGTTAGTAGGAAGTCAGCAAACGTGACCGAGGAGAGGTTTGAAAAATACTCTTTGAATTGGGCTTGCCTAAGTTTGCACCTCTGCTATTGTTATAAGAACATGCCAGGGAGAGACTGCTAGAGGATAAAAGGTACATGACTCACTGAAGTCATCCCAGTCAAGGCTATCCTAGATCAGCTAACAGCTAGACAACTCCCACATAAGTCTATGAACCCAGACAGTAACAGCAGCGCTGCCTGGATGACCTGCAGCTGATGCAGATGCATGGGTGAGCCAGGGCCACTTTAGCTAAACCTTGCAACCACATAAGCTAATTAATGTCTCTTCTTATATGCCACCGAGTTCTGTGTGATGTAGCATTCATGTGGCAATAGATAACCAGTACAGTGACCAATGAATATCACATGATGGTGAATTTATGATGATACATGAACAAAAAAGATATCTAAGTTTCATTTATAATGCCTTAAACTGACTTTAGTATATAGAGAAATCAGATCTGAGTTGATCCTACAATGTGCTTTGAATGAAAAGCTCTAAGAAAAGGTGGAAGTTATTTAGTAGGTGAAATATTTCCTTCTTACATTTCAAAACAACTCTATCGGGCTTCCCTGGTGGCACAGTGGTTGAGAGTCCGCCTGCCGATGCAGGGGACACGGGTTCGTGCCCCGGTCCGGGAAGATCTCACATGCCACGGAGCGGCTGGGCCCGTGAGCCATGGCCGCTGGGCCGGCGCATCCAGAGCCTGTGCTCTGCAACGGGAGAGGCCACAACAGTGAGAGGCCCGTGTACTGCAAAAAAAAAAAAAAAAAAAATCAAAAAAAAAACATGAAATTTCAATAACATAATGGTAAAAAAAAAATCATAGTGGAAAGATAATAGTAGAAAAAGGTTGAAATGATGTCAAAGTGTGCTATACACAGAAAGACAAGATTTAAAGCCATGCATAATCATTCAAAGAGGGCAGAAATTTGACAAATTATACTAGTTGTCAAAGCAAGTGAAAAATATTATTCTTTATAAAAGTAGCTTGAAGAGACTGTCTTTTCTCCACTGTATATTCTTGCCTCCTTTGTCAAAGATAAGGTGACAATATGTGCGTGGGGTTATCTCTGGGCTTTCTATCCTGTTCCATTAATCTATATTTCTGTTTTTGTGCCAGTACCATACTGTCTTGATTACTGTAGCTTTGTAGTATAGTCTAAAGACAGGGAGCCTGATTCCTCCAGCTCCATTTTTCGTTCTCAAGATTGCTTTGGCTATTCGGGGTCTTTTCTGTTTCCACACAAGTTGTGAAATTTTTTGTTCTAGTTCTGTGAAAAATGCCAGTGGTAGTTTGATAGGAATTGCATTAAATCTATAGATTGCTTTGGGAAGTAGAGTCATTTTCACAGTGTTGATTCTTCCAATCCAAGAACATGGTATACATCTCCATCTGTTTGTATCATCTTTAGTTTCTTTCATCAGTGTCTTATCGTTTTCTGCATACAGATCTTTTGTCTCCTTAGGTAGGTTTATTCCTAGATATTTTATTCTTTTTGTTACAATGGTAAATGGGAGTGTTTTCTTAATTTCACTTTCAGATTTTTCATCATTAGTGTATAGGAATGCCAGAGATTTCTGTGCATTAATTTTGTATCCTGCTACTTTACCAAATTCATTGATTAGCTCTAGTAGTTTTCTGGTAGCATCTTTAGGATTCTCTATGTATAGTATCATGTCATCTGCAAACAGTGACAGCTTTACTTCTTCTTTTCCAATTTGGATTCCTTTTATTTCTTTTTCTTCTCTGACTGCTGTGGCTAAAACTTCCAAAACTATGTTGAATAATAGTGAGAGTGGGCAACCTTGTCTCTTGTGATCTTAGTGGAAATGGTTTCAGTTTTTCACCACTGTGAACAATGTTGGCTGTGGGCTTATCATATATGGCCTTTATTCTGTTGAGGTAAGTTCCCTCTATGCCTTTATTCTGTTGAGGTAAGTTCCCTTTCTGGAGGGTTTTCATCATAAATGGTTGTTGAATTTTGTCGAAAGCTTTTTCTGCATTTATTGAGATGATCATATGGATTACCTCCTTCAATTTGTTAATATGGTTTATCACATTGATTGATTTGTGTATATTGAGGAATACTTGCATTCCTGGGATAAAACCCACTTGACCATGGTGTATGATCCTTTCAATGTGCTGTTGGATTCTGTTTGCTAGTATTTTGTTGAGGATTTTTGCATCTACGTTCATCAGTGATATTGGCCAGTAATTTTCTTCCTTTGTGACATCTTTGTCTGGTTTTGGTATCAGGGTGATGGTGGCCTCATAGAAAGAGCTTGGGCGTGTTCCTCCCTCTGCTATATTTTGGAAGAGTTTGAGAAGGATAGGTGTTAGCTCTTCTCTAAATGTTTGATAGAATTGTCCTGGTCCTGGGCTTTTATTTGTTGGAAGATTTTTTATCACAGTCTCAATGTCAGTGCTTGTGATTGGTCTGTTTATATTTTCTATTTCCTCTGAGTTCAGTCTCAGAAGTTTGTGCTCTTCTAAGAATTTGTCCATTTCTTCCAGGTTGTCCATTTTATTGGCATATACTTGCGTGTAGTAATCTCTCATGATCCTCTGTATTTCTGCAGTGTCAGTTGTTACTTCTCCTTTTTCATTTCTAATTCTATTGATTTGAGTCTTCTCCTTTTTTTTCTTGATGACTCTGGCTAATGGCTTATCAATTTTGTTTATCCTGTCAAAGAACGAGCTTTTAGTTTTATTGATCTTTGTTATTGTTTCCTTCATTTCTTTTTCATTTATTTCTGATCTGATCTTTATAATTTCTTTCCTTCTGCTAACTTTGGGTTTTGTTCTTCTAATTGCTTTAGGTGTTAGGTTAGGTTTTCTTGTTTCTTGAGGTAGGATTGTATTGCTATACACTTCCCTCTTAGAACTGCTTTTGCTGCATCCCATAGGTTTTGGGTCATTGTTTTCATCGTCATTTGTTTCTAGGTATTTTTTGATTTCCTCTTTGATTTCTTCAGTAATCTCTTGGTTATTAAGTAGTGTATTTTTAGCCTCCATGTGTTTGAAAATTTTTACAGATTGTTTTCCTGTAATTGATATCTAATTTCATAGACTTGTGGTCAGAAAAGATACTTGATACGATTTCAATTTTCTTAAATTTACCAAGGCTTGATTTGTGACCCAAGATATGATCTATCCTGGAGAATGTTCCATAAGCACTTGAGAAGAATGTGTATTCTGTTGTTTTTGGAAGGAATGTCCTATAAATATCCATTAAGTCCAGCTTGTTTAATGTATCATTTAAAGCTTGTGTTTCCTTATTTATTTTCATTTTGGATGATCTGCCCATTGGTGAAAGTGGGGTGTTAAAGTCCCCTACTATGATTGTGTTACAGTTGACTTCCCATTTTATGGCTGTTAGCGTTTGCCTTATGTATTGAGGTGCTCCTATGTTGGGTGCATAAATATTTACAATTGTTATATCTTCTTCTTGGATTGATCCCTTGATCATTATGTTGTATCCTTTTGTGTCTCTTGTAATAGTTTTTATTTTAAAGTCTATTTTGTCTGATATAAGAATTGCTACTTCAGCTTTCTTTTGATTTCCATTTGCACAGAATATCTTTTTCTATCCTCTCCTCACTTTCAGTCTGTATGTGTCCCTAGGTCTGAAGTGGGTCTCTTGTAGATAGCATATATATGGGTCTTGTTTTTGTATCCATTCATCCAGTCTATGTCTTTGGGTTGGAGCATTTAATCCATTTACATTTAAGGTAATTATTGATATGTATGTTCCCATTACCATCTTCTTAACTGTTTTGGGTTTGTTATTGTAGGTCTTTCCCTTCTCTTGTGTTTCCCGCCGAGAGAAGTTCCTTTGGCTTTTGTTGTAAAGTTGGTTTGGTGGTGCTGAATTCTCTTAGCTTTTGCTTGCCTGTAAAGGTTTTAATTTCTCCATCGAATCTGAATGAGATCCTTGCTGGGTAGAGTAATCTTGGTCGTAGGTTTTTCCCTTTCATCACTTTAAATATGTCCTGCCACTCCCTTCTGGTTTGTAGAGTTTCTGCTGAAAGATCAGCTGTTAACCATATGGGGATTCCCTTGTATGTTATTTGTTGTTTTTCCCTTGGTGCTTTTAATATTTTTTCTTCTTTTTAATTTTTGATAGTTTGATTAATATGTGTCTTGCCGTGTTTCTCCTTGGATTTATCCTGTATGGGACTTTCTGTGCTTCCTGGACTTGATTGACTATTTCCTTTTCCACATTAGGGAAGTTTTGAACTATAATCTCTTCAAATATTTTCTCAGTCCCTTTATTTTTCTCTTCTTCTTCTGGGACCCCTATAATTCGAATGTTGGTGTGTTTAATGTTGTCCCAGGGGTCTCTATGACTGTCATCAATTCTTTTCATTCTTTCTTTATTCTGCTCTGCAGTCATTATTTCCACTATTTTATCTTCCAGGTCATTTATTTGTTCTTCTGCCTCAGTTATTCTGCTCTTGATTCCTTCTAGAGAATTTTAAATTTCATTTATTGTGTTGTTCATCACTGTTTGTTTGCTCCTTAGTTCTTCTAGTTCCTTCTTAAACATTTGTTATATTTTCTCTATTCTATTTCCAATATTTTGTATCATCTTTACTATCATTACTCTGAATTTTTTTTCAGGCAGACTGCCTATTACCTATTCATTTGTTTGGTCTGGTGGGTTTTTACCTTGCTCCTTCTTCTGCTGTGAGTTTCTCTGTCTTCTCATTTTGCTTAACCTCCTGTGTTTGGGGTCTCCTTTTTGCAGCCTGCAGATTAGTAGTTACCATTGTTTTTGGTTGTCTGCCCCCAGTGGCTAAGGTTGGTTCAGTGGATTGTGTTGTCTTCCTGGTGGAGGGGACTAGTGCCTGTGTTCTGGTGGATGAGGCTGGATCTCATCTTTCTGGTGGACAGGACTGCATCTGGTGGTGTGTTTTTGGGTGTCTGTGACCTTATTATGATTTTAGGCAGCCTCTCTGCTAATGGGTGGGGTTGTGTTCCTGTCTTGCTAGTTTTTTGGCATAGGGTGTCCAGCACTGTAGCTTGCTGATCATTGACTGGAGCTCGGTCTTAGTGTTGAGATGGAGATCTCCGGGAGAGCTTTCACCGTTTGATATTACGTGGAGCTGGGAGGTCTCTGGTGGACCAATGTCCTGAACTTGGCTCTCCCACCTCAGTGGGACACCTGGCTGGAGCACCAGGACCCTGTCAGTCACACGGCTTTGGGAAGTCTGAGGTCTTCTGCCAGTGCTCAGTAGATGTTCTGTAGGAGTTGTTCTACATGTAGTTGTATTTCTGATGTATCTGTGTGGAGGAAGGTGATCTCCACGTCTTAGTCCTCCGCCATTTTGAAGGTCTTTCCCATTCATGGTGTTTTTAATTTCCTTGTTTTGAAGTGGTATTTATGAAGGGAAAAATAAAGATAAATTCTTTTAAAATTTTTTGACATGTTCTGATCTTTATTATTTTCTTTAGAGAGTAATAAGAGCAGAATTCTGTATAAGACTCCAAAAGACACATCTTTCCACAGAAAGATAGGACTTCATCAAGCAGGGAAGCTATTAGAGGATAATCACTGTTATATTAACTTAGAGCATTTAAAAAAATCATAGCTATAGCTGTAGAACTCCCACTGAAAATGAGCTAAAATTAAATATTCTCAGGTCCATAACTGTGGTTCCCTGTTGGTGGGCTGCACTCCAGATGCCTTGCCAACTGACTGCAGCTTGCATGACTGTTCTTTGAGGCAAGAAAAATTTTCCCTTGTTTCTTAATCCTAATTGGGCTAGTTAGAGCAGGGCAGACTGCTGCTGATTAAGACAACTCCCTGAGAATTTAGAAGCAAGCAACTGAGGTCTGGTGCTTATGGCCAGGATATCTTAGGAACATGGTTGTTTCTAGAATAAGCAGCAGGAGGCCTATAAATTCTTAGATAAAGACTCTGCTTTTGTGAATTCCTTATAAATACCTTTGATAGCACAGATTATATAGGAAGAACAATGTTCCCACTTGAACTTATGGAGCTTCCTGTTCACTGAAAATTGAGAAAACAGGGGAAGTGCCTGCTTTATAATTAAGGATTTGTATTCCTCTGTCAGTGTTACCACAAAGGGCATGAACCACATTTATTTCTGATTTGATACGGAGCCCTCCTTGAAAAGCCTGAGGCTCAGAGAAGCACCTGTTGAATGTAGGTGATTTTTTTTCCCCTCCTAGTAGATTCAAATTGCTGGCTTGATCTTCTGATTAGCTAAAGCTGTTTCTCATCCATCTGTCATGACATATAACAAGATATTTAAAAGATGTCTGACAACCAATGTGAAAAACTTTTTAGTTCCTACTCTAGCTTTTCCAAATGGTAGTACATTGATCAGCCAGGCAGTTTAATGAATCTGCCATCTTGCATCAGCAGTTATTCTCTAAATTAAGTCATATTCCATATAAAAGCCTGATTGTTATTCAGGGTGCTTCCCAGCTACAGCTGTAAGATTCGATTAAATCAATATGTTCCTGTGAGGAACAGCTTTTTGGGGGAAGGCAATGTGAAAACGCACAGGGTAACAATAGAAGGAAAAATGCAGGGTTTCATTTTACTAATAAAGTTTCAAGGTGTGTTTTCATATCCTTGTAATGTCTCTTTTCAAAGACTCTTCCTCTGGAGTCTAAAGTTTTCTTAACCCCCAAGGATGTGTATAAGAGCTCTTTGAAAGTGAGAAGATGGGTTTCGGAAGATTGTCTTAGCTAAAAGCAGTATGTCTTATACATGTAAGGCGAGGCGTCTGGCCTGGAATAGTTTGTAAACTGAGCAAGTACCCTTCTTTATCCAATGATATTAATATACAACAGAGTTACATCATCTCTGTCCTTGTCTCTGAATTTAAATTATGGACCCTGAGTGATATTCTAATCCCGTCTGGATTATAGGTAAATTTGGTAGTATAGAATTTATTTGTAAGAAAGACCAACCATCGTTCAATTCCAGACCTTCCTATTTACTACGCCTGTGAATTAAGCCGTCACTTAACTCTTTTTTAAAATGAGTCACTACTTCCTTTTTCTTTCACAATGTTGTTGTGTCTGTTATTCATTTTGGTATCCTCAGGAGCTAGATCAGTGCCTGGCACATGGTAGGCACTTAAAATTTTTGAGGAATGAATGAAAGTGCTGTGAAGCCCTGTGAAGCTTCATGCTTTAGTATTATTACTGTATATTTGAAGCCAATGTATGTGATTGATTGCATTATTGGCCCAAGTTCCTCACTCTGCCATTTCCTCACCATTTGTCATGTGACTCTGCAGTTCTTCCTACTACTGACAGCTCTTGACTCCTGGATTAGATATGGAACTTATGCTGACAGATGGAAAATGGGTGAAATGGCAATGTTCTAATTAGGCCTAGATAAAAAGAGGCATTGAATGTTTCAGCTTGCTCTCTTGCCCTCTGCCATTACCAGGAGAACATGGCCCAGCCAACCCATTGATCCAAGGAAGATGAGGGACATGTGGAACATTTCCAAGCTGAAACTGTTATTGAGAACCTCCCAGGCAAGCCCAAACTGGATTAGCCGAACCCCTGCTAGACTGTAAGAGCATAAGCAAAATAAATGCTCTTGTTGTGTGCCTCAGAGATTTTTGTAATTATTTGTTAAGGCAGCAATAGCTAACGAATATACTTTGCAATGTAAATACTTACTGACTGTACTGTGTAGTGACATACTCCTAGGGAAGGAAGGTGAAAAGTACAAACATGGCATAGATATAGCCTGACTCTCAAGAAGTTTAAAAGTTATTGTGGATACAGACAAATACAGTCACTACTGTAATACAATGCCAGAAAAGCAAAAGAAATATACTATGAAATCAAAGATGGCAATGTAATGAGAATGTGAAGATCAAATAAGACATATTCATTCATTCAACAAATATTTATATAATCCTATTCTTATTATGTGCTAGGTACTGGGGAAACAATGGTTTGCCGAACAGATTCATTATCTGTCTTCATAGAGTTTGGCATCTAGTAAATGTGAATAGGAGGTAATATTTGATCCTGGACAAGGTGGATGAACTTTTCCCCCTCATTGGCAAAGATAGAGGAATGACTACTTAAGCAGAATAGATAGCTTGTGTGCAGGAGCACAAAAGTGGATGGGGTGATCTGAGAGAGGAAGGGATGGGTGTCTTTGCTTGAATGTACAGTAGAAGATTCAGGTTCTCAGAGCTTATTAGCCAAATGCCCAATTTTCCCCCCAAATGCTCACCAAGTCTTCTAGATCGCTAAATCTCCTTTTTTCTGAAATTCATTGTCATCATTCCATCCAGTCTTCTGCCATTTGTGTTTTCTTCCTTAAATGTTAACCTTGTTTCCACAACTAGGTTTTAAGCTTGTTTCACTCATTCATTTATGTGTTCTATGTATATAGATCATCTATATATATATAGAACACATAAATATATAGGCACGTACTCTGTGCCGAGAACTGGTGATATAGCAATGAAGCAGACAGACAAAATGCCTGCTCTCAAAGACCTTACATTTAAGTGCAGTAAGACAGTAAAGAAAAAAAGTCAATGAGTAACTTACATAATATGTTAGATGGTGATAGTCATAATAAAGAAAAATAAAGCAGCACTTAGGACGAGGAAACTCTGAGGGGGTATAATTTTAAATAGAGAAGTCACAAAAACCCTCATTAAAATCTTGGCGTTTTCTGAAGATAGTAAGGGAACAACAGGTCATAAGGATATCTCAGAGGAAAGTATGCCAGGCAGAGAGAATAGCAAGTGCAAGGAGAGGTGGAATCATACTTAATTGATCAAGACATAGTCATGATGTCATAGTCCGGTTGGTGCAGAGTGAGAGGGAAATAAGACATTATGTCAGAGTGAACAGGAGCTTGATTGTATGGGCACTGAGTTCTTGGGTCCTTACTCTGAGTCATAAGAGGAACTACTGGAGGTTTCTGAGCAGGGAAGTTCATGATCTGACTTACATTTTTAACAGGCTTCTATGTTGATAACAGACCAAAGAGGCACAAGCACAGTTTGGAGGCTATAATTCAAGTGAAAAAGAGGGTGTCTTAGGTCAGGGTAGCAGCAATAAATGGTGTGAGAAATGGTCAGTGCTGAGTGCGTTCTGAAGGTAGAGTCAACAGGATTGATCAGTGATCGAAAGTATGGTGTGAGAAGGTAAGAGTGAAGGATCAATTTAATGAGTCTGGCCCTAGTAACTGAAATATGAAGTTGCCAGTAACTGAAGTAGAGAAGACTATGGGATGAGCTGCTTTCATGGAGGATATCAGGAATTTAATTTTAGACATATTATGTTGGAGATATTTATCTCTAAATGGGGATGTAGAGTCATCAGTCAAATTTATTAGCCTAGAATTCAGGGAAGAGATTTGTGCTGTAGACATAAATTTGTGAGTTGTTGCCATATTAGTAGAATTTAGGACCATGAGGCTGGATGAGATCACCAAATATGTAACTGAAATAGAAAAGAGAAATTGTCTTAGGAGTGAGCCCTGGGAATTCTACACTTTAGATGTCAGGAATATTAGATTTAACCAACAAAGAAGACTAATAAGGAGCTGTCTGTGAAGTAAAAGAAAAAACTAGTAGAGTATGGTGTCCTGAAAGCTAAGACTTAGAAAACAATTAATTGGGTCAAATGCTGCTGATAGGCCAAAGTGAAATAGGACAATGGCATCAAGAGAGAAGATAGGTTTTATGGAGAAAAATTAAGCTGCACATAGGAACAGGAAATTCTGAAGGGTACAATGCTTTTACAGTAAGATAACAGCTTGTTTGTTAGTTGATAGGAATATTACTAGAAAGAAAAAAATTGGCTACAGGAGAGGCAAAGGACAACTGCTAGGGCTACATCCTTGATTAGCCAAGAGGAGATGGGATCTTGAGTTGGTGCCTATTTCCATGGCCTAGTACAAGGTTAATTGGTGACAGATTAATTTCTCCCATGGATTGAAAAAAAATACAGAAGATGGTATAAGACTAAAAAAATAACTCTTTGGAAAATATTTCTTTATCCATTCAATTTTACTGACGTGACTACTTGTCAGGTATATGAACAAATATGTTCAGTTTCCTTGAAATGTGGAGTTTAAAAACATTATTGTATTTTCTCAGTATCAGAACACAAATTCCCCTATGGAACATAATGTAATTCTAATGAAAATGATGCATTTCTCTAACTAATTCATGATACTATAAATAACCAAAGCTAATCACCATTATGTTGAGAATCGTTATACAAGTTGATGAATATTAATTACTAATTAGTATTCATCTGGGTTCAGTGTTCACATGGAACATGCATATGAAAGGAAAAGTAAAAATGCATCCTAGAAATGGAATTACTCCTTTATTGCCTAATTTTATCAAACTCTAGCCCCATTATTATCCCTGTATCAGATGCAGATATTTTTCTTCATTTTATTCTTATCTGAATGATTATATTAAAATGAAAAAGAGTGACATCATTGCTCCTTAAAATAGTAATGTTTGCCAAGGTAATTATTTGTGCCTAAATATTTTCTTCTATGGCTATTTTCACATCTGGAAAAATGTGGGTTTCCTTTCGATGTCTCAACATCACCTAAGTCCTTCTGGTTCAGTTCTAATGGGACCTATAAAAACCTTTCAAGAGAAAAAAAATACACTACAAAGAATCTCTTACAGGTCTAGAGCACTTTATAGCCTTTAAAGTGTTTCTAAATAATGTCCTCTCAGTTGATTGGATCCTCATAACTCTCCTGGGTCTCCGGAGCCAGCCAGAGAGGGTCTGAGGGCAGCTGTTAGAGCAGGAGTCAAAGATTTACTAAGAGTGCCTGCTGGGGATTATGCCTCGGGAGGTAGTGCTGAAGAGTTGTGGGATAGTCACTGTGGCTTGCTAAAGCAGCAGCTGTACCAGAAGTTGGTGCGGACTGTTGATATGAGATGCCATAGTCAGAGGGGTTTCTGGAAAGGGAAAACCAGTGCTGGACCCAAGGAGGTGTGGGTCATGAAAAAAGAGGCTCAGATTCTGATTCTCCACCTCGAGTTTTATAAGTAGAAGAGTCCTAGGACTGGTCTTTGAAGTTGCTTCTGATAGCCATGATAAGAGGTAATTGCTTTGTCTCAAAAGGATGCTCAAAGATGCTAAACTAAGAGTTTACCATGTTATTACTGAGCTGTAACTAACATCAAACACCACTTTGTCCCCTTCTAAAATATCCCTCCTGACATTTGGAGATAATTCTATGGTATGTTTTATCAATTTGCATTTAGGAAATTTAAAGCAAATTTTTTTGAATATTGATTAAAAGCATTCATAGATTCCATTTTTATTCAATTTAAATTTTTTCTAAAAAAAGGATGTGGGCAGAAATAATAGTGGCTAAATGAAGTCTGTAAAGCTGTTCTATAATTTAAAAATTATTTTTCATGAATTTTAAAATGTAAGGGTTTCTTCAAATTGTACAGGAAGAATACTAGCATTTTGACTTCCCATCATTACTCAAACAGAATACAGGATTTTTTTCCAATGTAATATTTGGAGTACTTGCAGATTTGGTTTCTCTCTCTCTCTCTCTCTCTCTCTCTCTCTCTCTCTCTCATAAATGTAAATTTAAGAATGACCTTGGATGGCAACCATCTTGGAAACACTATTCAAAACTGTGGTTATATAATACTATAGTAATAGGAAATGAAATGAATTTGGTTTAGAGCTGGATCGGCTTCCCAAATCTACTACCACTTTCTTACACTGTGATTTGGTCATGTCTGAGCCTTCATTTATCCATTTATTGAGGAGTATAATAATACTTCCCTGACAGTGTGCTTGGGAGGTTTAAATTATAATGGTTATACAATTCTCAGCCTGGAAGCAGACACATGGATACTGAATAACACATTAGTTTTCTTCAAGCACCATTAGGTCAAAAATTTACATTTTTCCACAAATAATCTATGGGTTATAGTAACAGCTTAAGCTTTCAGAGGTCCCCCACAACTGCATATTTCCTAAGTGACGTCTTAAGACTCATGTTCTCCATCCAGTCCAAGTAAACCCACTTAATGCCTTGACCTCTACCATTTCTAAAATTTAACAAAACCTACTACCACAATAGTTTTCCATTCTCTCCCTTAAAAAAAAAAAAAAGAATGTTCAAGTTACTAAAGTATTGCTCAGTATTAGCCAACTTCCTGTGAAAATCTTCCCAAAGAAAGCCTAGCAAATTGCAATCGCTTAAACTCACTTAGCAACTCTAACACCTTGTTTGTAACTAAAACGTGTACATTTTCTGTTTGTCATCTTCTTAGCTATTTTCATTTAAGGAATGCCCTATTTCATCCCTTAGAAACTAATTTTGGGTCAGGTCCTTTCTAATATGTAATTTTGTATTCCCCATAGCAATTAGTGAATGTACTCCCTGAGATGAGTACTGTATTTAATAAATAGTCTTATTTAAATGACACAGTGCTTTCCAAACTTATCTGAAGATAAGATCATCTGTTGTCCAGGCCAAAATGCAAATTCTCAGTCCCCAACCCAACCTGATGGATTTAAATTTTCAGGGAAGAAAGCACCCTAAATGTTTCTTCCCATTAGGGAGGTTTGGGAAACTCAGAGCTGAACTGCTTCCATCAACCCCAAAAGGTCTAGTCAAAGTTACAAGAAGAGGAATAAAAATCTTCTGAGATGTGGAAAGAAAGAAGTGAGGAGTACAGGCTCTGATCAATTTGTGTGTGTTACGGATGTGGTAGGAAGTTGCGAATGTTAATGCTTAAATGCTTAATGAACTTTAGTTTCTCTGAACTAAAGAGAGAAAAGAATGTGCAGCCATCTGCTGAGGGAAAAGGCAGGAAAGCCATCAGCGGATTGAGGAGCATGCTGAAAGTTGGACACATGTAAGGAGAATGGGAGAGGGGACAGGTGGGTATCATGGAGGAAAGCTCAAAGGGATAATTGAGTACTCTTCTGACATAGGAATACGTTGTGGATATTATGATAAATTCATGTTTAAATAGTGGCTGTGATGGCTCCAAATAACCTAACTAGGTGGGAAGTTTCCTAAAGAAGGCTAACAGCCATGGTAGGCAGCCTCTAATAAAACCTCTAATGACCTTAGCCTCCTGTTAATCACTCCCTTGTGTAATGATTTTCCCCTTGTTTGTGAGCTGTACTTATTGATTCACTTCTCATGAATACAGTATGGCAGGAGTAACGGGTTATCACTTCTAAGATTATGTTATAAAAAGACTGTTATGGAAAGCTTTCAACTTGGACCTTTCTCTCTTTTGGATTGTTTACACTAGAGGAAACCAGCTGCCGAAGAATCCCTGTAGAGAGGCCACAGGAGGGAGATTGGAAATGGTTCTCTGAGGCCTGCCAGCAGCCACATGAGTGAGCTTAGAAGTGGATCTTTTGACTCGCACCAACAATGTCTTTGTGGTCATGGAAGTGAGTCTTGAGATGCTGCAGCTCTGCTCAACAGCTTGACTACGACCACTTGACAGATCTTGGGCCAGAGTCACCCACCTAAACCACACCTGGATTTCTTACCCATAGAAACTGTGAGATAATAGATGTTGCTGTTACACAGCAGGAGATATGTAAAGGAGTATATAAAGACAGAATTAGGCAAACAAAGAAACTGGCTAGAAATTGATCCTTAACAATGTGGAATAATTTTTTGTAATTATAATTCTATTCCATTAATTTTTTAAACATTTACAAGGTCGACTGGAACTATTTTCTATCTTTCATTAAATCCATAATTCAATTTCTTATTTATGAGGCATGTGGTATATCATTACCTTGATTTTTTCCTTGGGTGTAGCAATTTTGGCCTGATGTGCCTACTGCACTCTCATATTCAGGTACCACTGAAAACAAACTGTCAGAAATAAAAGCAGAGGATAAAGGAAATAACCTATCTTTGATATGTTCTAAATATTTAATCCTTTATCTACAACAGGAATACTAAAACAATGTAGCACTTGGTAATGACTGCAATTATATAAATAACATCTTTAAAATATGTAGATTTAAAAATTCTTAATATCCAGACGATCTCAAAATCCTAAGTATCTAACATAGGAATATTTCACACTTTATATTTTAGCTAACCAGTTAATTAATTTAGCTCAAAACTTCTTTTGTATATGCCATGATGTTTATAACGATAACAGAGGAATAGACCATATGTTCTATATGTTATGGCCAATAAAATTAATAATTATCCTGGTAATTATTAATTTAATTATAATTAAGAATTATAAATTATTGATTAATTATTTAATTCATATTAAATAAAGTTAATTGTGAAAGAAAATTCAGGAATGATATGACAGATTTATAGGTATGCCTCTTCAATCTATCACTTACCTGATTTAGGTAATGTGATTCTCTGAACCCTGCCTGAATATTAGTAGATCCTCATTCATTGCATCAGAAATACTAATTAGATTGGCTTGAGGAATGAGCACACTTTATAGAATTTTAAACATTTATCCTGTAGATTTTTATATTACCATAATGCTCTTACTTATGCATGGCATGTACTCATAAATCTTTGGAAATTATCCTTGACACCTGATATAATGAACACAGATTTCATAGGATATATTATCATAGCACACACACATGCACACAAACACTTTGTTTTGTATTCAAGAACTGTAATTTCTCTTCTACTACAAAATAATACAGGGAAATACTCATTTATATTGGCAAATATGAAAAATGTGTTTAAAATTAAACTACTAATTGTGTGAGCTACTAGAACTCTGAACAGCAGCAGTTTATTTTCTATATAATAATGGCCAAAAAAGGGGCAGCAATTTCTGAAAATTAAAATATCAGCATTTTGAGCAGCCAGCTAGAACAAGAAGATATAAACTCGTATTTAAAGTATGCTTTGGTTAATCAGTTAAAAGTGGTAAAAATAAAATAGTACCCTTAATCAATTTTCATGAAAATTATTAACAAGTGGGACAAACATTTATTCTAATTACATGAGTCTCTCTAGGGGACTGAGCTGGTGTATTTGGTTTATCAAATATCTACGTGAAACATATAATTTTAGTTTAAGTTAGACATGCTATACTCAGTTGCACTGCAAAATAGCATACTATTTTGAGTCTTGAACATAGTTTCGAAAGATACTTTACTTCGGAATTACGTCTTTATAGTTACCTTACAGCAGCATTTTAGAATTTTAGTTCTTAGCCAAGTTAATTCATCAAATAACTTGAACTAGATCAATTGATTCTTGCTCATTTCAGGCTATTTTAGTTTGGAAGATAGCAATCACAGTCATACCCACATGTGTACATACAGGCATACATATGCTATAAACACACAATCCACACATGTACACACACACACACACACACACACACACACACACACACACACACACACACACACACACACACACACACACACACACACAAGCATACATACATATGCCATGTATGCCCACACAAAAAGCTGCAGCAGATGCACAAAATCTCAACACAGATTGCTTTGGAGCCCAAGGCCCAACCCAGGGAAACATACAGCTCTAGGTGATTGTGTCAAACTGGAGAAGCTCAGATCATGCTGGCACTGACTGTATTTCTAAGGCTACCATAATGCCAGAACTTAGACTACCCATCCATTCACTGCCACTTAAATTTAGTAACTATAGTGCTCTTTCTTTGAAACAATTCAAGTCCACAGTCCACACCTTGGATAGAAAAGAAAAACATTCAATCAGTGCTCTAGACTTCCAGATTCTGTAAAATCTCCTCTCAATAACTCTCTTTATAGCACTAATACCATCTAGATAATTTTAGAGAGTTAGATTACAATATTTCTTTACTTTACTTTCTACTCAATAATCTGTTTTGAAATTTGTATTTAATATCCGACATAGCTGAAAAATATTTTTTGCTGATGTTTCTCAGCTGTATATTTAATGTTGACATCCACCCTAAACACAAGTTTTACATTTTGACCCTTTTTCTAGAACTATGTAGAAGTACCATAAGAATGAATTTCAAAAATGCTAAAACCAAAGATATCGCCCGGTCCCCCCATTCCCTCTTGTCCCCAAACCTGCCTCCACTCCCATATTACCTATATATGACCATGCTCCGAATGAGAGGCAAAATCTTTGAGTCTTAATAGTCTTTGAATCTGTATTTTCTTCTCCAGCCTCACTGACAATCTTTGTACATGCCTGTATTATTTATGACCTCAATTATTTTAATCACTCCGTGAGTGGCCTCCTTTCCTTCATATCAGCCCCTCTGCTTATCCTCCATATTATGAGGTAGAATCATTTACCTTAAGTGCAGATCAGAACATATCCCTCTCCTGTTTGGGAAAGTCTTCAGTGATCCATCATTGTTTTCAGAACAAAGTAAAATACGACAAGCAATTTCTTTTGTGGTGTTGTCCCTCTGGCCCCCATAAACATCTTGCCACAAATACAAAGTTTCTATTTCCTGCACGCATTGTGTGATCACAGCCCTGGATTCACACAGTGTTCCATTATCTAGTTAACCACGTCCCTCACTCTTGGAAAACTCCAAAGCTTTAGGACACAGGAATCATTTCAACACTACTCATTCCTATCAGGCAAGCAGAATTATATGCATTTGTCTTTTAGGTCTTGAGAAGATTTATTTTATAGATCTTGAGACTGTATTGCTTTTTAATTATCTCCAGCTCTGTACTTTTCCTAAAAAAAATAAGTAGTGGCAGAAATTTTTTATTGCACAAAAGTGAACCTGCAAAGGGCAGAAATTTTAACACCATTAAGCCTCCTGTGTGCATTGTCCATGCTCTCTCTCTCTCTCTCTCTCTCTCTCTTCTTTCTCTATTCTGTTTCACATCAGAATATTTATTTTCTCTACTGAATAACAAGCTCCTGCACATGGTGAGGAACATGGGAACATGGTCTCACTATACTAGATTGAAATACTATCAGTACCCAAGATCCAAAAAGCAAGGATCTAGGTCTATTAGAAAAAAATTGAAGAAGACTCATATTGGTTTCCTGTGGTGTGTGCTCACCTCTGGACCTGGAAGATTGAGTACTAGGATTGATTGTTGCTGACACACATCATTCCCTGATGTGACCCAAGATTTATGATGTCTTCTGGGCCAATTCCAGGTAGAGAAACTCTGGCCCTCCTGGGTTACCTACCACCCTACCACATGACCACTCTGGGGCAAGGGCACTGGGCTCTGTTGCCAGAAAGCGGATTGGGTTGGGAGAGTCCCAGGTCAACAAAAACAAGAGTCATAATTTTCTCCAAACTCTTACTTTCTAAATCAGCCTAATTTACATTAAGAGAGTCAGAGTAATAGTCCTAAAGCACAACTTAAGTTATGTTAACCATCCACCCTCACTCTTCAATCTTTCCTTAAGTAAAATTCACATCCTTAGTAAGTCATTCAACCTCCCTCTGCAACAGGTTAGGTTGAAAGAGCTTATGATTATCAGTAACATTTTTTTCTTTGGAAGCCTCTATCTGATTAACCTAAACAAAATAGGAAAAGTATCTGTTACTGAAGAAAGAGAATCCTCAAGGGTGATACTGCATTTAACAGGTGCCTTCTCACATACAGAGTTGAGAGGAAAGTTATGAACCCACATTCCTTTCAATACTGTGGAATTTTGCAAATCGTCTTTTTGGAGGGAAAAGGGAGTCTGTCACACATCACTAGTGTTTCTATCTTTTGACAAACTGCTCTTTATATTTCCTTTATTTTATGTAAGATCTTACCTATTCAAGCCTTTAAAGGTGATTAAGGCATCAACATGGTTGACACTTCTTTTTGGAATTTAAAGTGAGAAATACTTATTTTAATACAAGAAATGACCTCATAGCCCACAATTATGTTGTTATATGTATACCCAAGCACCAGGGAAATGGTATTTCCAATGGTAAAAGACAACTTTCCTCTAGTAATACCACTTATAAATAGAATAACTGTAGGAAGAACGAACTAGAATTAGACAAAAAAGATTTGTAAAAGGAGAGCATATATAGGCTTTATCCAAAGATCTGAAAAGTTTACACTAAATGTATAATTATTCACTATCCAGTGGTTCCTGAAAGGACCGCTGTAGTTGGCGAAGGGAAAGGGAACATTAAAATAGGGGTGAGATCTCAATTATAAGTAATAGAGTTGCAATTTTTGTATTTAAAAGCATTAGGATAACTCTATGTTAGTTGACAGATTCAGAAAGGCAGCAATGACTTGATGTTAAGAGCCCTCACAGTAAGAGATATCTGGCTTTGAACTCCTGATTTAACCTAAAACCCTCTCTCTGCTTTGCTAATCATAGTTAAGGGGACTGTTGCCCAGTGACACTACCCTCCAGCTATTGAAGAATTCTCATTACATTACATTCCCATCTTTCTAGAATCAGTTGCTCAGTAGGGCTTGGCTTTCCCCAAAGAACTGTAGCAGATCAACCAGACAGTTGTCATGTCAAGTGGGGACATGTTCCCCACATTGTTTGAAGGTTAGTTTCAGCTTCCCTTGATATTTGCTTCCACTCTACCGTACAGTCAATAACCCAATATCTTTACTTCAACCTAAACAGTGCTATCAGAGTTGGTGTATCAGATAGCTAACACTTTTTATTTAAGGGCCATAGTGTGATGTGATTCTCAGTGTCCCCATCATTAGACAAAAACACTGCTTTCCCATCCCTCATGTAACAAGCAATTGCTCCCTAGAGGAGGAACAGTGCTTTTTCTAATAGGCAAAACATTTTACTTGTATGGCTCCACTCCCTCCTCCCTGCATGTGTGTGTGTGTGTGTGTGTGTGTGTGTGTGTGTGTGTGTGTGTGTGAGAGAGTGAGAGAGAGAGAGAGAGAGAGAGAGAGAGAGAGAGATACCACAATTGCCTGTGTCAAGGTCTAGTCTGTTCTCTCCAAACTGTGAGGTCTAGTCTGTTCTCTCCAAACTGGGTTAACCTTATTGGAACAGGCTCTACCTATGTGGGAAAATCTTGGATCTTTTTTGGTGGAGTGGAGGGTGGAATATGTAAGCCACATTTCCCAATATAGCTAATATCAGCAATAATTTAACATTTTTATCTTTACGTGATAAACTTTTGTGTCTTCAGAACTCAGACACGGAACAAACGGGTTTTATTTAGTAGGTTCTCTAAGATCAAGGTTTGGGACATCGGCTGGAAACTGTGAGAAAAATGATACAAAGGAGAATTTGAGGGCCAAATAACTGGTATCACCAGTGAGTGTGGCTTTATGCATTAGCTTCAGTAAGATTAGCACTGAGTGGTTTAAATTTAGCAATTTTCAGGGGCTCTGTTGTCCCAGGTGGCTGAATTTTATGTTGGAGATGATTTCTTTTTGTATAACCTGGACAAATACGTAAGAATTAGACTCTGTTAAATATGATTTCTGTGGAATTTTGAACTTGGCAGAGCCCTGCAGTTTTGACAGTGTTAATCACAAGCTACTGTTTGTTTGTATCCAATATGGGGCTCAGCAGGTACAGGCCATGGACATAAGACTCTACAAGCCTGAGAAGCAGGGCTCTTGTGCAGTCCCTGTACCTTGACTTTGACTTCTTTAGGCATCTGTGCCACAGGCATAGTAGCTGCAAGGATTATTAGCAAAGAAAATCTTTTGGTCCCAGGGAAAGCTCACTTTGCAAAAGGCAGTCACAGTTATTGCTTCTATTGGTCTTTTCAGCCAGGTATGCAGGTCAGGAGACTGGAGCCTGGAACAGCAAAGGTTCCTGAAATCTATAAGTGCATTAGAGGCTGAGGCTTAAATTGTTATTATCAGATAGAGATAAGCAATGCTGAATGAGCTGCTCTAAATTCTGCCCTTCTTTCATATTGTTTTTAATTACCTCCAGGGGCAAGGAAAGGAACTGCAGTTTCTCCATAGGGTCCTAAGGGCAATACTGAACCAGACGGCCTCACATTTGTTAATTACACTCAGAACTTATTATGCTTTTAGATTTAAGGGACTGAAAATTAAGGCTTGTATCCACATAAGGGTGGTAATTTTTATTAATATATAAATTAGAAAAAATGGGTGTCCTTATTAATAAAAAATATATATCATCTGCTTGAAATGAAGCAGAGAAATAATATAGTAAAAATGTTACAAGGGAGTGACACACCAAGATGGTTAATAGGAAGTCCTGGACTTTCCTTCCCCTCATGACATGGATTCAACAGCAACACATATATCAGCTCTTTTTGTGAGAAATCAAGAAACTAAGAGGCTCCTGCACCACAGGTGAGTGAAAAACTAGCAACATCAAAACCAGTAGGAAAAGCAGAAACAACCTCTCACCAAGATCCCCACCCTGAGAACAGTGCCCTATAATTGGAAGGCGGCCTCCAGCTCCCAGATTCTTCCTGAGAAGCGAGTGAGGTGGACTGCACATCTAACACCCCTCCTTCTCTGGGTGCTACCTGAGGGACTGACTTCTCTCTCTCCTTCTTGGAAAGCTGATGGGACTTGATATTATGCTAGTACCTCAGAGGTTATGAGAGCAAAACAGAAGTCAGAACTAGCATGCAGGCACTCACTCATGACTGCTCTTCTCTCAGGCTCAAGGCAGAGTATGTGGTGATACACCTCAGCTCCCTGCTTCCCTTTGAGGAGTAAATGCATTGGGCTACACATATAATTTTCCAACATTTCCACGTGCTACCAGAGAAACTGGCTTCTATCTCATTTGTCTCAGAGATCTGACAGGGCCCAACTTATACTAGTCCCCTGGAGGCAACAGAGAGTAAAGCCATGGTTTGAACTAGCGGGTGGGCACTTACCTCAGTTCCCTTCCTTGGCTTAACACAGAATGGGTGGGTAATAAATCTCAGCTCCCAAATTCTCCTTGAGGAGGGAAAAAATTGAACTGCACAGCCAGTGTTTCAACTTCTCCAGGAGCCACTCAAAAGACTGGCTTCTCTCTTGTCTGTCTCAGAGTGTTGTTGGGGCCTGGCATATCCAGACACCTGGGTGCAGCAAAGAATAAAGATGGCAGTATGGACTTGTACCAAATTTTGAGAGGCCCACAAAAGTTCAGGTCAGGTTGAAGATGAAAGATTTTTCCTGCACAAGGTCAATCTGGGAAGATTGGGAGAGGTGACAGGGTCTGGTTTTGTTTTGCTTTGTTTTTTGTTTTTTTTTTTAAAGTATAGATACTAACCCAGGTCAAAGAAAATGAAGAAACAAGGAAACATAATCTCAAGGAATAAAATACATATAACTCCAGAAATCTACTCTAGTGAAATAGAGTTATATAATTGACCTGACAGAAAACATGAAAAAATGCTCAGTGAACAATTTCAACAAACTGATAGAAAATTTTGAAAAGAACCAAACAGAAATACTAGAGCTGAATAATACAAGTGAACTTAAAAATTCAATAGAGGGGTTTGATAGCAGACTAGAAGACACAGAAGAGAGAATCATCAAACTTGAAGTTAGATCATTTAAAATTATCCAGTCTAAGGAACATAAAGAAAAAAGACCGATGATAGCTTAATAGATTTATGGGACAAAATCAAGTAGATGATATGCATTATGAGAATCCAAGAAAAAGAGGGGAGAGAAACAGACTATAAATATTATTCAAAGAAATAATGGCTGAAAACTTTCCAAATCTAGAAAAGAAAATCAGATCCAGGAAGCTTAAAGGATTCCAAATAAGTGGAATCCAAAGAAATTCACACCAAGGCACATTATACTCAAATTGTCAAATGTCAAAGACAGAGAATTTGGGCTTCCCTGGTGGCGCAGTGCTTGAGAGTCCGCCTGCCGATGCAGGGGACACGGGTTCGTGCCCCGGTCTGGGAAGACCCCACATGCCGTGGAGCGGCTGGGCCCGTGAACCATGGCCGCTGAGCCTGCGCGTCCAGAGTCTGTGCTCCGCAATGGGAGAGGCCACAGCAGTGAGAGGCCCACATACAGCAAAAAAAAAAAAAAAAAAAAAAAAAAAAAAAGAGAATTTTGAAAGCAGCAAGAGAAAAGTGTCTTGCCAGGTACAAGGCAACCCTATAAGACTATCGGTGGCTTTTTCTGCAGAAACTTTCCAGCACAGAAGGGAATGGAATGATATATTCAATATTCTGGAAAAAAAACAAACTGCCAACCAAAAATATTATGCCTTACAAAACTGTCCTTCAAAAATGAAAGAGAGATAAAGACTTTCTCAGACAAACAAAAGCTGAATGAACTCTACCAGACTTGCATTACAAGAAATGCCAAAGGGAGTTCTTCAACTTGAAATGAAAGACACTAAACAGCAACACAATAACATAGAAAGTATAGAATTCATTGGTAAGGATAAGTATATTGATAAATATAGAATAATGTATTAGTGTAATAGTGCTGGGTAAGTCACTTTTAATTCTAGTATAAAAGTTTTTAAAGGTATTAAAATAACTACAAAATACATTAATGGGTACACAATATATAGAGATGTAAAGTGTGATATCAATAACATAAAGTGTTGGAAGGGAGTAAAAGTGTAGAGATCTTCTATGCAATAGAAATTAAGTTGCTATCAGCTTAAAACAGACTGTTATAATTATGGTATTTTACATAAGCCCCATGGTAACTACAAAGAAAATAGCATTGCTGTTATACAAAAGAAAAATTAAAAGGAATCAAAGCATATCAATGCAAACAAACAAAATATAAAGGAAGACAGCAAGAGAGGAAAAAGGAAAAAAAGAACAACCAAAGAGAAAACAATGAAATGTCTATAGTAAGTCCTTTCCTATAATAATGACTTAAAATAAAAAATGGATTAAACTCCCTAATCAAAAGACAGAGAATAGCTGAACAGATAAAAACAAAAACAAAAACAAGATCCAACTACATGCTGTCTATAAGAGACTCAGTTTAGATTTAAGGACACACAGAGGCTGAAAGTAAGAAGACAGAAAAAGATGTCCCATGCAAATGGTAACCAAAAGAGAGTAGGGATGACTATACATATAGCAGACAGAATAGACTTTAAGTCAAAAACTTTCACAAGACACAAAGAAGGACATTAGATAATGATAAAAGGGTCAACTCACCAGGAAGAAACATTAATTATGAATATAGACAAACCCACCATCAGTGCACCTAAATATATACAGCAAATATTAACAGAACTGAAGGGAGAAATAATAATACAATAATGGTAGGAGACTTTAATATCCCAATCTCAATAATAGAACAACTGAACAGAAAATCAATAAAGAAACAGTGGACTTGAACATTATAGATGGATCTATCAGACATATATAGAACGTTCAACCAAATATTAGTTAAAAATGCATTCTTCTCAAGCACACACATACAAAAACATTCTCTGGGATAAATCACATGTTAGTTCTAAAACAGGTTTTAACAAATTTAAGAACATCAAAATCATACCAAGGATCTTTTCTAATCACAATGGAATGAAACTGGAAATCAATAGCAGAAGGAAAACTAGAAAATTCACCTATAGGTGGAAATTAAACAACACATTGAACAATCAGTGGATCAATGAAGTGGTCAAATGAGAAGTTAAAAAATATCTTGAGGGCTTCCCTGGTGGCGCAGTGGTTGGGAGTCCGCCTGCCGATGCAGGGGACACGGGTTCGTGCCCCGGTCTGGGAAGATCCCACATGCCGTGGAGCGGCTGGGCCCGTGAGCCATGGCCGCTGAGCCTGCGCGTCCGGAGCCTGTGCTCTGCAACGGGAGAGGCCACAACAGTGAGAGGCCCGCGTACCGCAAAAAAAAAAAAAAAAAAAAAAAAAATCTTGAGACAAATGAAATCATAACATACAAGAATTTATGAGTTTCAGGAAAAGCAGTACTAAGAGGGAAGTTAATAGCAATAAGTGCCTACATTAAGAAACAAGAAAGATCTCAAATAAACAACTTAACTTTATGTCTCAAAGAACTAGAAAAGCAAGGTAAACCAAACCCAGTTACAAGAAGGAAGGAAGTAATAAGGAAGGAGCAAAAATAAATAAAGTAGAAAATAGAAAAAAAAATAGAAAAAAAGTCAATGAAACTGAGTTTTTGAAAAGATAAACAAAATTAATATCTTTTAGCTATAATAATTAAGGAAAAAAGACTTAAATTAATAAAATCAAAAATAAAAGAGATGTTACACTGATGCCACAGAAATAAAAAGGATCGTAAGAAACTATGAATAATTGCATGCCAAAAATGGAATAACCTAGAAAAAGTGAATAAATTCCTAGGAACATTGAACCTACCAATACTGAATCATGAATAAACAGAAAGTCTTAATAGACCTATAACTAATATGGTGATTGAATTAGTAATCAAAAACATCCCCAAACAAAGAAAAGCCCAGGAGGACCAGATGGCTTCACTGGTAAATTCTTCACCAAACATTTAAAGAAGAATTAAGGCCAATCTTTCTCAAACTCTTTAAAAATTCAAAGGAGATAACATTGTATGAGGCCAGCATTACTTTAAAAAGTAATTAAAAGCCAGACAAAGACATGCCAAGAAAAGAAAACTACAGGCCAATATTCCTGAAGAATATAGACGCAAAAGTCCTCAACAAAATACTAGCAAATGGAATTCAACAGCACAGTAAAAGGGTCATACACCATGGCCAAGTGAAATTTATCATTGGGATGCAAGGATGATGCAACATATGCAAATAAATTAGTGTGATACACCAAATTAACAGAATGAAGGATAAGAAACACATGATCATTTCAATCGATACAGAAAAAGCATTTGATAAAATTCAATATCCTTTTAGGATAAAAACCTCTCAACAAACTAGGAAGAAAGGGAAATAATAAAATCCATCTGTGAAAAGTCCACAACTAAAATCAAACTCAACAGGAAAAAAATAAAATCTTTTCCATGAAGATCAGGAGCAAGACAAGAATGTTCACTCTCACCACTTCTATTCAACATATTAATGGAATCTTAGCCATAACAATTTGGCAAGAAAATGAAATGAAAGTCATCCAAATCAGAAAGGAAGAAATAAAATTGTCCCTGTTTATAGATGACATGATGTTAAATACAGCAAACCTTATTCCAACAAAAAACTGTTAGAATTGATAAATGAATTCAGTAAAGTAAAGGATACAAAGTCAATGTGCAAAAATTAGTTGTGTTTCTATCTCTTACTTATGAACTATCTGAAAAAGAAATTGGGGAAATAATTCCTAATATAATAGCATCAAAAAGAATAAAATATCTAACAGTAAACTTAACAAAGGAACTTCACTTTCAATGCAGTAAAGAAGATACAAATTAATGAATAGATAACCTGAGTTCATGTGTTAGAAGACTTAATATTTTTAAAATATCCATACTACCCAAATTGACCTACAGATTCCATGCCATTCCTATAAAAATTCAAAAGTCCTTTTTTACAGAAATAGAAAAATCCTCAAATTTATATAAAATCATTAAAGACTCCAAATATTCAAAACAATCTTGAAAAAGAACAAAAAACTGGCTCATCACCCTTTTTTTTTTTTTTTTTTTTTTTGGCAGTACGCGGGCCTCTCACTGTTGTGGCCTCTCCCGTTGCGGAGCACAGGCTCTGATGCGCAGGCTCAGCGGCCATGGCTCATGGGCCCAGCTGCTCCGTGGCATGTGGGTTCTTCCCGGACCGGGGCACGAACCTGCGTCCCCTGCATCGGCAGGCAGACTCTCAACCACTGTGCCACCAGGGAAGCCCCATCACCCTTCTTGATGTCAATATATTTACAGATACCATAATTAAAACAGTATTATATATATAAACCTCTAAAAACTCCACACAAAAACTACTAGAACTAATAAACAAATCCAGGAAGCTTGCAGGATCATGATTAGCATACAGAAATTGGTTGGATTTCTTTATACTAACAATGAAATATCAGAGAGGGGATGTAAAACTACAATACTTTTACAACCGCACCAAAAAAAAATAATACTTAGGAATAAACCTGACAAAGGAGGTGAAAGACTTATATGCTGAGAATTATAAAACATTAATAAAGGAAACTGAAGATGATTCAAAGAAATGGAAATATACCCCATGCTCTTGGATTGGAAGAATAAATATTGTTAAAATGGCCATACTACCCAAAGCAATCTGCAGATTTAATGCAATTCCTATCAAATTACCCATGACATTTCTCACAGAACTAGAACAAATAATCTTAAAATTTATATGGAACCATAAAAGACCCAGAATTGCCAAAGCAATCCTGAGGAAAAAGAATAAAGCATGAGGCATAACCCTCCAATACTTCAGACAATACTACAAAGCTACAGTAATCAAAACAGTGTGGTATTGGCACAAAAACAGACATGTGGATCAATGGAACAGAATAGAGAACCCAGAAATAAACCCACACACCTACGCTCAATTAATCTTTGACAAAGGAGGCAAGAATATACAATGGGGAAAAGATAGTCTCTTCAGCAAGGGATTTTGGGAAAGTTGGATGGCTGCATGTAAATCAATGAAGTTAGAACACACCCTCACACCATACACAAAAATAAACACAAAATGGCTTAAAGACTTAAACCTAAGACATGACACCATAAAACTAGAAGAAAACATAGGCAAAACATTCTCTGACATAAATCCCATAAATGTTTTCCTAGGTCAATCTCCCTAGGCAATAGAAATAAAAGCAAAAATAAACAGATGGGACCTAATCAAACTTACAAGTTTTTGTACAGCAAAGGAAACCATAAGCAAAATGAAAAGACAACCTATGGAATGGGAGAAAATACTTGCAAATGATGCAATCAACAGGGCTTAATTTCCAAAATATACGAACAGTTCATACAATTCAACAACAAAAAAGCAAACAACCCAATCAAAAAATGGGCAGAAGACCTAAATCAACATTTCTCCAAAGAAGACATCCAGCTGGCCAACAGGCACATGAAAAGATGCTCAACGTCACTAATTATTAGAAAAATGCAAATCAAAACTACAATGAGGGGCTTCCCTGGTGGCGCAGTGGTTGAGAGTCCACCTGCCGATGCAGCGGACACGGGTTCGTGCCCCAGTCTGGGAAGATCTCACAGGCTGTGGAGCAGCTTGGCCCGTGAGCCATGGCCACTGAGCCTGCGCATCCAGAGCCTGTGCTCCGCAATGGGAGAGGCCACAGCAGTGAGAGGCCCACGTACCACGAAAAGAAAAAAAAAAAAAAAAAAAACTACAACGAGGTATCACTTCACACTGCTCAGAGTAGCCATCATCAAGAAGTCTACAAATAGTAAATGCTGGAGAGGGTGTGGAGAAAAGGGAACCCTCCTACATTATTGGTGGGAATGTAAGTTGGTGCAGCCACTATGGAAAACAGTATGGAGGTTCCTCAAAAAACTAAAAATAAAGTTGCCATATGATCCAGCAATCCCACTCCTGGACGAAACTATAATTCAAAAAGATACATGCAACCCTGTATTCACAGCAGCACTATTCACAATAGCCAAGACATGGAAACAACTTAAATGTCCATTGACAGATGAATGCATAAAGAAGATGTGGTACACATATACAATGGAATACTACTCAGACGTAAAAAAGAACTAAATAATGCCATTTGCAGCAACATGGAGGGAACTAGAGATTATCATACTAAGTGAAGTAAGAAAGAGAAAGACAAACACCATATGATATCACTTATATGTAGAATCTAAAATATGACATAAATGAACGTTTATGAAACAGAAATAGACTCAGAGACATAGAGAACAGACTTGTGGTCACCAAGCGGGGGAGGGGTGGAAGAGGGATGGAGTGGGAGTTTGGGGTTAGTAGATGCAAACTATTATATGTAGAATGGATGAACAACAAGGTCCTACTGTACAGCACAGGGAACTAAATTCAATAAATATTCTGTGATAAACCATAATGGAAAAGAATATCATAAAAAAAGAATGTATATATATATATATATATATATATGTATAACTGAATCACTTTGCTGTACAGCAATTAACACATTATAAATCAACTATGTATTTCATTAAAAATCCTTTAAAAAATAATGTAAACAGTATTGTACTTTTATAAAGACAAACATAGGCTATTCAAACAAAACAGAGAGCCCTGAAATGAATCCATGAATATAAGGTCAACTGATCTTTGACAAGGGTGCCAAGAATAAAGTGGGGAAAGGATAGTCTCTTTAACAATGGAAAAATTGGATATCTGCATGCAAAAGAATGTAATTGGACATCATACACAAAAGTCAATTCAAAATGGATTAAAGATATAAACGTAGACCTGAAACTGTAAAACTCTTAGAAGAAAACGTAGGAGAAAGTTTTCATGATATTGGCCTTGGCCATGATTTTGTGGTTATGGCACACAGAGCACAAGAAATAAAAGGAAAAATAGATAAGCTGAGCTACATTAAATTAAAACACTTCTACAGGACAAAGGGTATAATCAATAAAGTGAAAAGGCAACCTATGGAATTGAAATAAAAACTTGCAAACTCATTGGGTTAATATACAAAATATACAAAGAACTCTTATAACTCAATATCAAAAAATCCTCAAAATAACCCAATTAAAAAATGGGCCAAGGACTTAGACATTTCTCCAGAGAAGATATGCAAATAGGCAACAGGTACATAAAAAGATGCTTAAGGTCACTAATCATCAGGGAAATGAAAATCAAAATCACAAAGAGATAACACCTCACATTTGTTGGTGTGGCTAATATCACTAAAAACAAAAGACAACAAATGTTGGTGAGGATGTGGAGAGACTGGATCACTTGTACACTTGGTAAGAATGCAAAATGGCAGAGCTGCTACTGAAAACAGTATGAGTTCCTCAAAAAATTAAAAACAGAACTACCATATGAGCAATCCCACTTCAGGTGATTTACCTTAAAACAATGAAATCAGAATTTCGAAAATATATTAGCACCCCTATGTTCATTGCAGCACTACTCACAACAGCAAAAATGTGGAAACAACCTAAATATCCACTGATGGAAAATGGACTTTTAAAACATGGTATACGTTTGATAATGTGTAATTTCAAGTTTGTAACACATCTGGGACCCCTAAGTCTCTCAGTGCTTAAATGCTAAGCTTATGGAATCTTAGAATTATAAAGTTGAAAGATTCTTTACAAAAAAGAAAAGAAAAAATGTGGTATGCATGTACAATGGAATATTATTCAGCCTTAAAAATGAAGGATATCCTGCAATATGCAACAGCCTGTATGAACGTGGAGGACATAATGCTAAGTGAAATAAGCCAGCCACATATGGACAAATATTGCATGATTCCACTTATGTGAGTCACATAGTCAAATTCACAGAAGTAAAAAACAGGATTGTGTTTACTAGGGGCTGGTGGGAGGGGAAAATGAGGAGTTTGCTAATCATCGGGTACAAAATTTCAGTTATGCAAGTTCAGTAAGTTCTAGAGATCTGATGTACAACATTGTGCCTAAAGACAAAAATACGGTATTATATAATTAAAAATATGTCAAGTGGGTAGGTCTCATGTTAACTGTTCTTACCACAATATATTACTTTTAAAAGCCAAATAAGGGCTTCCCTGGTGGCACAGTGGTTGGGAGTCTGCCTGCTGATGCAGGGGACACGGGTTCGTGTCCCGGTCCGGGAGGATCCCACATGCCGCGGAGTGGCTGGGCCCGTGGGCCGTGGCCGCTGAGCCTGCGTGTCCGGAGCCTGTGCTCCACAACGGGAGAGGCCACAACAGTGAGAGGCCCGCGTACCGCAAAAAAACAAACAAACAAACAACAACAAAAAAAGCCAAATAAAAGTTAAAATGTTGCAAATGCAAAAGTTGACAATTTAAAAGGCATGTGTCTGTAGAAATCAGTTCTGCACAGAGAATCAAGGAGAAGCTGGAGTGTTTGGGAAAATATGTTTCATCATTACCATTAAAACAGGAGCAATAAAAGAATGCCAGTACAATAAAGGAAGACAGTCTGACTAAGCTGGAAGAAGAGAGGTTTCTTTAGGAAAAATGTTGACTTTATAGAGAACAGACAAGAGTGAGATGAAGTGGAAAATGAGAACTTGAATATACATATACACAGAAAACAAAAAAGAAGTTGCCAGATTTCTGTGTCTATTTTGAATTGATTTAGGACTGCCTGGTTGAAAAAAGTATTATAATTTATTGCATAGCACTACCCTCTCACATCTAAGCCTTTATTTCAGCCTAAATTTATTATTACAAATGTAGACACCCTCCTATTTTCTATATGAAATCCATGGCATCAAATTCAAAGCCTCTCCAATCTGGATCTAGCCTGTCCTCCTAATCATATCTCATTTGTTCAGACATTCGTTTTTTAATAGCATTTACTTGGAACTTACCAGTTGCCAGGCACTTTGCTAGTACATGGAAGACAGTGTTAACAAGACATATGTGGTCTCCTGCGACATAGATTTATTATCTTGATGGAGAGACAAATACTGTAGATAACTTCCAAAGTTGGTTTTTGGTTGGAATTTCAATAAGAGTAAAGGAGACATACAACTATTCCAAGGTCATATAACAAAGGTACTTAACTAAGTCTTCTCTGTCAAATAAGTGTGCCTGATACCAACCAGGGTTCTTGGCCTTCCCTAATCAATAGAAATTGACTCGAGGCCAGACAAGAAACTCAGGCAAGGCTTTACTGGGGCTCCTGCGCTGGCTGCAGGAGGGAGCGAGAACGAGTAACGGGCTCCCTTGCTCACTCCCCGAGGGGGCGAGCTGGCTCCTTATATGGGATGAGGGTGGGGGCGGGTCTAGGGGTCGGGCTGGAGGGGCGGCTTAGGTGTTTTGTCCACCCCTTTGTGGTGTTGAGTGCAGGGGGCATGCGCAGTACCCTGCTTTTCCTCCTGACACCCAATTTTTGCTCCAGGCTCCTCAGAAATGGCAGTTGGGTTTTTTTTTTGTCTTTTTGTATCTTTTGGTCCGAATTTACCCACACTGTGTATGCACACAGTTATTTTTAGTCCCATATAGTTTCTTTGTATTTTGTAGCTTGAGGAGAGGTATGTCCAGGTGTAAATTTTGCAGCACTGCAGCAAAGGTCTCAGGTCTCAGGCCTGTCTCATGCCCTAAGGAAATGGTGGTTAGGCCTAGCTCTAAATTTGAGTAGGTATTAGCAGGAAGGTAGAGAGATGGAAGCATTGGAGGTAGAGGGACAGATGTCTTTCCAAGCAACGGGGAAAAGCATGTAAGAAGATCATAAGGTAGTTGGGAGCAGACTTGTGGATATAAAATGTCCTTAATGTTGTACAGTTAGAACTCAAGAGAATCCTCAAGGATTAGCAAGTCAGGACTAAAGTGGCCAAGAAGAAGTTGGGTCATTACAGCTATGTCAAGGTGGCTGAAAAGAAGAGATTAGTTATGAGATCATGAGGGTTCTGTACCAGAGGAGGTCAATACATGAAGTGGTTGAGAGCAGGTTGCTACTGCTCCTAATGTAAGTGGAAATAATAGATGAGGCTGGACGTTTCCACAGGGGACTGATCATGTAGGTGAGGTGTGTGGGCACTTTAAGACTTACGGTCTTCACTGAGAGCAACTGGAAACCACTGACGTTTTCTAAGGTGGGGAAAGAGAGGATCACACTTGCATTTTAATTTATTTTATTTTTATTGAAGTATAGTTGACTTAAAATATTATATTAGTTTCAGGTGTGCAACATAGTGATTTGCTATTTTCAAACATTACAAAATGATCACCACTATGAGTCTAGTTACCATCTGTCACCGTACAAAGTTTTTACACTATTATTGACTATGTTCCCTATGCTGTACATTATATCCCTCAACTTATTTATTTTATAACTGGAAGATTGTACCTCTTAATCCCTTTCACCTATTCCATCTGTCCCCTCACATTCCTCCCCTCTGGCATACCTGCATTTTTAAAAAGATCAGCCAGCATGTCTGTTAAGTGAAGAATGGTGGCCAAAGACATGCATGGACAAAGAAAGAGCAGGTAGAGACTGCTGCTCTCATTCACAATTCCCTGAATGTTTCTAAAGACTTCTCATCGCTGCATCACTGCTCACTCTTTCTTCCTTTTGAAATATGTTGCCTCCTTTTCCTATCTCAACCTATCAAAATTCCATATGTCCTGCACTACCCAACCAAAATTCTTCTCCTTCATAAACCTAGCCATCAATTAAACTCAAGATGGTTCTGAAAGATCATCTTATCCTCCAGGAATTAATTCCTCTTACTCTCGATTGACGCATTTATACTTGGAACATTTTTGCACCACTTTGTCATACTTCAGTTTACCTTTATTCTGTGTTAGCTACAAGGATTTTTCTCATCCTCAATATTTATAAGGACATATATCATATCTATCTCTGTGTATCCTTCTAGCATCTAGGATATTGACTTACAAGCAGCAGATGGTAATTTTTAAAAAAAAAATTAGCCATCTATCACACAGAGATTCTTAATGCATGATTTTGAAGGCTGTTAACAGAGACATCCAGATGGGGGGTTCAGGAGAAAACCCAGCTGCTTTCTGCACAGATTGTTTCATTACTCTCTTGCTGGGCTGCCAATATCACCTGATCCACACGTTAAGACCTGGTTTTTAGAGATTTCTTCAGTTAGTATTTGCCTCTCTGATTGAGAAATAAATGCAACCTTTTAAATGTTTTACTTCCAGAGTTAATAAATGCTACTTGTGTGGCGGACAGATGTGACTAATAAAATCCATTAAAAAGAAAGAATATAAGTCATCGTTTTGTGAGACGGAAAATGCTAATTGCTAGAGACAACCAACGAGAATTTCTGGGCTTGGATGGGCAGCGCCAAACTATGTAATTGCTTAGTGCTCTCCCTTTGTGTTTTTACAGGCGTTGACAACCAGTGATTTCTTGTTAGTCCATAGTTTCATTTGTACCATACACCTGCTGCTTTTGAATATAATAATTAAATTGTTTAATTCACAATTCTATACCTTCTTTAAAACCGTCATAACTCTGCTTAGTTAAAAGGAATAAAAATGATAGCTTGCAAGTATCTGTTTTGGGTTGTGCTATTTAGTTACTGAGATAAATCTCTTAACTACCACATGTAAGAAAAACATCTTTCTTCTCTTAACTACTTCTTTGAAGGGCAGCCTCCTTAGGTGCTTGTGTTTTTTTCTCCAACCTATTTTATCTGACACCAAACATAGGTTTCATATTTCCAAGTAAAGTATAACATCTCTCAAGGTTTGTTGGCATGTTTCCAATCCTGTGGGTGTCTCCCAGGCAACAGAATTTTAGGGGGACTAAACATAGTCTATGAAAAACAGATGGAAATTAAGATGTTGATCAAATGAACAGTGAAAGTGGAAACTAGAAAAATGACAGGCCTTACATAGATGCTGTCACCTAATGCTATTGCAAGAGGCAAGTAGTGAAAATTGACTGCTGATATACCAGCCTGTATGTAATAGGCAGAGCCAGAAGTAGGCTGCAGGGTTGACTGCCTTGACTGCTGTGCAGACAGAATAACTTCCCTAAACCCCCAAACATGGCCACATCCTAACTCCCAGAATCTATGAATATGTTAGGTGACATGAACAAGGGGAATTAAGGTTGCCAATTAGCTGATTTTAAAATAAGATTATCCTGGATTACCTAGGTTGGCCCAGGGTAATCACAAGGACACTTAAAAGTGGAAAAAGGAGGTGGAAAGTCAGAGAGAGCTGTGACTACAAACAGAGAGAAAAGCAACATTGCTGGCTTTGAAGATGGGGGAAGGGATCCAAGAGCTAAGGAAGGCTGGTGGCCTCTTAGAAAGAAGTAAGGAAATGAGTTCTGCCATAGAATCTCCAGAAAGCAATGCAGCCTTCCCAGCACCTTAATTTTAGCCCAGCGAGACCCAGTTTGGGTTTCTGACATCCAAGGGTGTAAGGTAACAAATTCATGTTGTTTCAAGCCACAGAGTTTGTTGTAATTTGTTACAGCCACAATAGGAAAATAATACAACGAGCACTGTCTGTCCTTTCTTCACTGGTACAGGACTTGGAGCCTCAGGGGATCCTCAGAATTAAAATAAGCAGTAAAAGATGGGTCACTATACCTGTGCAGAACAGGTGGGAAAAGGGAACTATACGAAGAAGCCCAGTAGTTTTTAGACCTGGGGATCCAATACATACAGTGGATTGGGCCGACACAAAAATATGGAACAGGAGTACTCCCTGACATAGGGATGTTTATAGAATCAAACCACCTCCTCTTCACAGTCTTCTCCCCAAGTATCTTCCTGAGGCATCTAGATGGAAGGCTAGTACATATATGTGAGTGTCTGAGGCCAAAAGACATTTCTCATGACCCACACCTCCCAGCCATCCCCTTTCTATATATCAGGCACTTCCACTGGCTGGGGAACTGCTGATATTCTTATCCTGAAAACTGAGGCAGGTGGCTATGGTACAAAATGGAAAATGAGGCTCTCAGGAGCATAGCCTGAAATTGTGAACCATGAAGTGGATCTGAAAGAAAAGTGGAGGCTGGAGTCAGTAGGCCACATTACTGACAAACTCCATAATCTCAAATATCCCCAGGAAGGGTTCCCTGTCTTCCGGCTTTGACAAACTGTCTCTGTGTGCTAGGGCAAAGCCAGACTACATATCTCATGCAGAATTTCTCCCTTAAGATTCATTGTTTCTGGAGGTTCTTCCAGGTGCTCTATAGTTCTTCCAGATACTGGTCATTGGTTAAAAAATGGATGTGGAAACTAAAGTTGAACACATTTCATTTGGAGGAACATCATGCATTGTTATAGGCAAGTCCTGCTTATGAAGAGAACAGTGGATCAGGTATGCTGTGGTAAGAGGTGTAATAGTAGAAGTACTTTTCTATCATGAAAATAACGTAATTTCCTTAGGCTATGGTCAGGGGTCATGTAGACTTGGTCCTGGAGAAAGGGGGACCTGAATATGAAAGATGTAGATTACAACCATCTAAAATTAGTATACAAACAAGTGTCTGAAGTTGGGTATCTGGGTGCTTACAAGTCCAAGGATAAAAGAGAACATGTTCAAACATACACACACAAACACACACACACACAAAGAGGTATCTTGAGGAAAAGAATATAGAATGACATTACATGTAACATCGTCATGGATTATGTTCACACCAACCATGGGTATAACTATGAGAAATGGTAAAACCAGGGATTTGGGCTATAAAAGACCTTTGGGTCACCAAGTTTGTGTACAAGATCTAGGTTTATGCACTGGACTAATAAAATTTTATTTATATAACATTCAATGTTTTGAATAGAGAAAAAGAGGCAGCCAAGATGTGAATGCAAGAAGCCTAATACAAGGGTTTAAAATGAGGGTTGTGTTGTGGTTTAGTTCTTTTCCTTATCATTAGCTACTCATATCTAGAGACTAAGGGAGAGTTTAATTGAATTTTGTGTTGCCTATCTCCCCTCCAAATCACAAAATTCCCAGGAGAACAATACATCTAAGATACATAAAGAGTGAGAAGCAAATCCACCCCTTCCTTATTACTAGCTGGGCCTCCTATAGTATTTCCCATAGTAGAACTCCGGTAAAGCTTGATCTGAAATCTCAATTCAATTTGGAGGCCTCAGCCAAGTGTTAAATCACAGAATCTTACCATTCTTTGATCAGCCACTTGGTATACAAACACAAAGCAACAAAGCTTAGTCTAAAACAGAGTGTGATCAGGCTCTAAAGAGGCCCTGGCTCTAGTTCAGCTTAGATTCCAGTACATGGAAGAAAGGATAAGGAAAAGAAGGGAGATACGAGCACAGGACATTTTAGCAAAATAGTTCCATGCACTTATAAAATAGAGTCTAAATTTTATCTTGCCACTTAACCATGTTAATATTTCCCACCCTTGGGGAAAAGCACAGAAGAAAATGGGCAGTAAAAAGGAGCAGAGAAACTTTCTTTCATAACTCATGGTAGCAAATGTGGAATGCTTGGGTGTGAGTTGTGCTGGCAGTGGACAATACTCAAAGTGTATTAGTTAGGAGAGCCCTAGTGGCTATAATAAATACTCCCCCCAAATTTCAGTGTTTTAAAGGTGGGATTTTATTTCTTCCTCACATAACACTCCACATGGAAAATCAAAGACCCAAGTTCCTCCCATCTTGTGGCTCATCTCCTAGCCATGGGGTCATCTGCTTCCAGCTGGCAGAAGAAAAAGAGAGTGGAGAAGGCATGCTTACTCCTTAAACACTTTGGCCTTGAAGTGACTGCATGTCATTTTCCACCTTCCATTGATTAAAACTTGGCCACATCTGGATGGATGTGTGACCAGAATACACTGTCCCTGTCTGGGCAGCCACCCCCCAGTGACATTTTTACACTGTGGTAGGGGAAACACAAAGCTCTGGTTTCAACAGCCAGCCAACTACCACACCCACCTTTGGCAACTCACCAAGCAACTCACGGGGATATTTTTTGTCTGAGAAATTTCCTCCTTGGTGTCTGAAATCTATGGCTAAATCCACTGTATCATTCTGATCCCTAGTGCCACCTTTAGCTACTTTCTTTAATTTACTATTTGCTTAAATAAGTCTTGGTAGAATCATGTGCTTTGAGTTTTCCTGTTAGAAATAAACACAGCATGTAGCACTTTACTCTGCAAACTACAAGTAAGAATAGTTATTGAATTAAAAATAAGGAAAGACACTCCCAATCTCTTTTTCTTCCCTAGTCAATCAGGGTTCCAATTAAATATCTGGATTATCAGTGCAGTGAGAGAGGAAAAGAAAAGGGGTCAAAATCAGAAAAATGAGCTCATCCTCTGATGGTCTTTCTTTCATTATCAGAGTTTAGTTTTAAATCTAAATCTGAAAAACAAATATCAGACAAATTCATACCTATAGGCTATGTGGCCATGAAGTTACATTCAATTTGCAACGCATAGGAGTTTGTGGGGATGAGGAAAGGGCAATCCCTCCTCTTCATCTCTCAGCCACATTGACTGAGTCTTATAAGAGTAAAACTTTCTGATTAGTACAGGATGCGGACAAAGCTTTTCACCCACCTGCATTCTCCTACTACTACAGCCTGGGTGAGTTTAGAAGTAAGGACTCATCGGTGCTGAAAATATTGTGGAGAAATGCTTGGATCCTAAAGAAAAACAAGATATATTTAATACATAAAATATTGAAAAAACTTAGTGGAAGAAAACTGTACTTATTTTCAGACCTAGAGAATAATATCTTTAATAGTCTTTTTCAATTGAACTTTTTTAACAGCTTGATATAGAAACAGTGCCCTATTTAGGAAAGTACCAGTTCCAGTATCTTCCTTTATAGATACACAATGTGAAAGACTTATAGGTACATGTCAAATCCATTGCCGAGAAGTTCCAATCAACCTGGACTTTAATACATGCAGCAAAATGATATAGATTGCTTTGAAAAGACACTGAGAAACAATCAAAATGAAGATAGCTCTCTAATCCTGGCATTACGTGAAAATAACTTTGGTGGTCAAATTAAACATTGATAATTAGTTACTCTTATGAAAGGTAGGAGAAGTGGCTTCAAGTGATGTTTTAGTTTGGGCTGCTATAATAGAGTACATCAGACTGGGTGGCTTAAACAAAATTTTATTTTTCACATTTTTGGAGGCTTGAAGTCTGAGATCAGAGTCCTAGCAGAGTTGGGTTCTTGGTGAGGGCCGTCTTCCCGGTTATGTGCTCACATGGCCTTCCTTGGTAGGTGCATACATGCAGAGCGATCTTGTGTCTCTTCCTCTTTTTATAAGGGCATTAATTTCACCATGGGTCCTCCATCGTCAGGAATTCACCAAACCCTAATTACTTCCCAAGGTTCTACTTGCAGATACCATCACACTGGGGACTAGGGCTTCAACATATGAATTTTCAGAGGATGCAAACATTCAGTCCATAACATCTGACAATCATTAAAGCAGTGCTACTTATATAGTTCATGTGTCCTGGGAAAACTCCTATGCCAATCTTCCAATAAAGCCTAATAGACTCCGCTCTATCTCTCTGTCTCTGTCTCTCTTTCTCTCTCTCTCAAGAAAATATCTCAGCTAGACCTTATTTGATGGAAGACAAAAGGTGAAGAAAACTAGAAGATACTTTTTTCCTATATTATTTCATGAGTTACATACAAAATAGCATACATTCATATCCTCAAGATGGTGTGATACGTGTGTATATGTTTGTGTGTGGGTCCATTATTTTAAAGTAAGTTTAAGGGGCTCTTAGCATAAAAATTAATTAAATTTAATTAGAAGATTAACTCCATAAAGAGGGTGTAACAATTTTTTTTTTCATTGGAGTATAATTGCTTTACAATGTTGTGTTAGTTTCTGCTGTACAATGAAGTGAATCAGCTAAATGTATACCTATACCCCCTCCCTCTTGGACCTCCCTCCCAATTTCCCCATCCCACCCATCTAGGTCATCACAGAGCACCAAGCTGAGCTTCTTGCGCTTTATAACATGTTCCCACTAGCTATCTAATCTATTTTATGCATGGCAGTGTACATATATCAATCCTATTCTCCCAATTCATCCCACCCTCCCCTTTGCCCCCATATCCACATGTCCTTTCTCTACGTCTACATCTCTATTCCTGCCCTGCAAATACGTTCATCATTTATCATTTTTCTAGATTCCACATATATGCATTAATATACAATATTTGTTTTTCTCTTTCTGGCTTACTTCACTCTGCATGACAGACTCTACGTCCATCCACATCTCTACAAATGACCCAATTTTGTTCCTTTTTGTGGCTGAGTAATATTCCATTGTATATATGTACCACATCTTCTTTATCCATTCATCTGTCATTGGACATTTAGGCTGTTACCATGTCCTGGCTATTGTAAATGGTGCTGCAATGAACATTGGGGTACATATGTCCTTTTGAGTTATGGTTTTCTCAGGGTATACGCCCAGTAGTGGGCTTGCTGGGTCATATGGTAGTTCTATTTTTAGTTTTTTAAGGAACTTCCATACTGTTCTCCACAGTGGCTGTATCAATTTACATTCCCACCAAAAGTGCAAGAGGGTTCCCTTTTCTCCACACCCTCTCCAGTATTTATTGTTTGTAGACTTTTTTTAAAAGCTTAATTTATTCAATTATGTATGCTTCTGTATATATCATATGTATAGCTATGCTTATATATATAAGTGAGATGAATGACAGCAATGCTACCAGGGATGGGAGAGAGGAATAAGGATTACTTTTTTTTAAGATTTAATTTTACTTATTTATTTATTCATTTATTTATTCGGCTGCGTTGGGTCTTCATTGCTGCACGAGGGCTTTCTCTAGTTGTGTCAAGCGGGGGCCACTCTTTGTTGTGGTGCATGGGCTTCTCCTTGCAGTGACTTCTCTTGTGGAGCTCGGGCTCTAGGCACATGGGCTTTAGTAGTTGCAGCTCAGTAGTTGTGGCACGCAGGCCCTAGAGCACAGCCTCGGTAGTTGTGGCACACGTGCTTAACTGCTCCACAGCAGGTGGGATCTTCCCAGACCAGGGATCAAACCCATGTCCCCTGCAATGGCAGGCAGATTCTTATCCACTGCACCACCAGGGAAGTCCCTGTTTGTAGATTTTTTGATGATGGTCATTCTGACCAGTGTGATGTGATACCTCATTGTAGTTTTGATTTGCATTTCTCTAATAATTAGTGATGTTGAGCATCCTTTCATGTGCCCCTTGGCCATCTGTATGTCTTCCTTGGAGAGCTGTCTATTTAGGTCTTCTGCCTATTTTTGATTGGGTTGTTTGTTTTTTTGATATTTAGCTACATGAGATGTTTGTATATTTTGGAGATTAATCCTTTGTCTGTTGCTTCATTTGCAAATGTTTTCTCCCATTCTGAGGGTTGTCTTTTCATCTTGTTTATGGTTTCCTTTGCTGCGCAAAAGCTTTTAAGTTTCATTAGGTCCCATTTGTTTATTTTTGTTTTTATTTTCATTACTCTAGGAGGTGGGTCAAAAAAGATCTTGCTGTGGTTTATGTCAAAGAGTGTTCTGCTATGTTTTCCTCTAAGAGTTTTATAGTGTCCAGTCTTACACTGAGGTCTTTGATCCATTTTGAGTTTATTTTTGTGTATGGTGTTAGGTAGTGTTATAATTTCATTATAACTCAGATTAACTCCGTAAAGAGTGTGTGCCTAATTTAAACAGTGTAGGTGGAAATGAAGGTACCAGCTTTGGGTCCCAGTACAGAGAGGCAGTGATTCTTGCTGGTTAGGCACTCAGTTGCCACAGCAATGGACTTGAATTTAAACTTGGCTCTTCCATTACCAGGCATATGAACTCAGATGGTTACTCAATCTCTGTGCCTTAGTTATCTCATCAGATAAAGTAGGGATCATAAGTTTGTTGTGAGGTTTAAATGAGTTAAATACATAAAGCACTTAGAACAGTACTTGGAACACAGCAAGAGCTATATAAGAATTTGCTATTATTATTATCATTATTATTACTCTTGCTGCTATTCCTACTGCTACTACATGGGAATAAGAAGTCTCCAGGAGACTCCCTATAGTAGCCAATAGTAATTTAAGGCAAAACAGGGTAGAAGTTAAAGTTCCAGGGAAGAAACCAGTTCTTAGACATTACTCAGGAAAGTATAAATAATTTAATTAAATGTAATTAATAATTTAATCCAGTTTCAGGGTATAGAACTAATGGAAAAGTAGAGAAAGAATGAAGACAGAGTTTGAAAAATGTGAATCACAGAAAAAGAAATTAATAGTCACACAGCCAGGTCATACTAAGAATTACATCTAAAAATAAGAGCAGCAGGACAGAACTAACTAGCTACCAGTACCATGAAATAAAGAGAGAACATGGTCCTGACAAGTAAGCCCTGGTAAATTGGCTCTGGTAATTATGGTGATGGGAATGGGGAACTCAAATACATCTGAGATTGTGGCTCCATCTTCCAGTTCGTACAAGCAGCCCAGTTTCCCCTTGGTGGGATGTAGTGGTAGAGAAGACCCCATCAGCTTTCCTCATTTGTTCTGGGAAATAGGTAAGGAATTAAACTAACCTGGACTCTCCTTTTGAAAATCTGGGGCAAAATTAAGATGAAAAACTACTGACAGAAGAATGGAAGGGCAAGATGTATTTGGAATCTTCAACAAATTATTTTCTGGGATGGCTCTGAATGAAGGTAAAAAAACTTAACTACATCCCTCTGTCTAATGTTGTTTATAGAAAGAGCTAAATTTAAAGGAAGTTTTAATTCCTAAACAAAGGGCAAACAAAGTAGAAACCGTTCCTATAATCAGCTTCCAAAGCTACACATTTATGGAGCAGCAAATATTGGAAACACACCATTTCATGCTCAAGAGATTTATTCATGCTCTGCACTAATATCTTTGACTCTGAACATGATGCACAGTGGGTTGTGGACATGGTAACTCAAAATGCACAAAGCAGAGAGAAGGTGATGGTTTTGCTACCTGGCAATAAGGAGTAAAACTTTAAGAGTAAAAAAATATATATTAGCAAGTGATAAGCTCTACCCTCTGCTCCACCATCACTGATATCTAGATAAAGACATTTTTCTTTTAAAATAACAATATTTTTCCTTTGCATAATGATAAAGCTATTTCTGTTTGCAGTACAACACTTGGGATCTCCTCTCTACTTCATGATTATTTTTTAAATTTCTGTAAAAACTTTATGTGGAGATGACCAGTGGGTTGAGGCAATGTGATGTGACCCAGGCTCCAGACTTTCCTAGGGATTATAGTGTTTGCCTGTTCATGTCTCTCTCTCTCTCTCTCTCTCTCTCTCTCTCTCTCTCTCTTTCTCTCCCTCTCTCTCTCCTTCTCGCTCTCTCTCTCTCTTCTTCCTTCTTTTCCATTCCCCTCCTCTCTGAAAACTAAGTGCCCCTTTATAGAGAGGGCATTGTTATTTAACTCTTCTGTGCTTTTATTCTCTCATCTATAAAATAGGACCAGGAATAACCCTAGGTTATTGTGAAAATTAAATAAAACATTCTATACTAATGGACTTGGCAAAGTATTTGGTGCATGGTAAGTGATCCAAAAAAGGTAACAATAATAATCATGACAATTATCAAAGAAAAAGTGTACCAGAGAGAGTTAAAGATACAAGAAAGACTTTATTCAGGACCACTGCAATAGGGGAGGCAGACTGAACTCCACTGAACAAAAAGTAGGAGTGATTTTTAAGCATTGAGGTGAGCTAGTAGATTAGTACTGGAGAATGTTGGGGGAGTAGGTGGTCAATATGATTAGGCCATGGATGTTTGCTAATTGGCCTAAATTAAGCTCCTACCTTGCCACAGAGACTGGGAGATAGGGCTGTATCTCCTTTGGTAATTCCATTTGAAAGGGATGTCTCCCAGAGCTCTGAGAAAGTCCTTCCTGGGTTGTAAAACTGGCAAGAGGCTGAGCAAAGAATTATGTCTTAAATGGGCAGAGAAAGAATTTACAATGAAAATTTTACTTCAGGAAGTATTCTAGGAAAAGGGACGTTAGGGGCCTCAAGTCAGGAAGAAGCCTGTTTAAAGTTTAGTTAATTGAGGGGCACAGTAAGGCCATCTTGGTCGTAATATTCAGGATGAAGGTAAAAGTAACTGCAAATGCACATGGATTATGGGGACAATGAATTAATGGTAAAATGGTGTATATTTCATATTCATTTTCTTTTAGATAAACAGCATAATTCAAGTACAATGATACAGAATCCCTAACTACTTGTTGTGAGCATTTGTGGAGTGTTAATTACATAGGTTGAAAGCCTCCTCAATAAATCAGATTTCTATTCTTTTTAATTTCTAAATTTTAGAGATTTAATACCAAAGTCACCCACATGGGATATGTATTACGGGAACTGAGAGAGAATGTATAACCCCTTTTTGTCTGATACCTGGATTAAAATATTTGTACATTCATAGAAAAATCCTCTGTATTCACCTCTGAGTTAACATATGAATGCGTTATTAGGATACCTTCAATATTAACCCTGCTTTAGATATCCTCAGGTACCCTGAAAAGAAGATCAAAATAACTACTCATTTGTTTAAAAGGGTTGACAAGATTTGAGTCTGAAAATATTTCTCCTTTATGCTCTATAAAATTTCCTTTCTTGAATTGTGTTGAAGCTGAAGTTAATTCTGATTATAGGTAGAAAAAGCCAACCATTCTCAGCAACTAGACTAACAGGAATATGTAGATGAACTGAATGTGCTGGCAAAATTAAATGGAAAAATGCAAATACACTGACAATTTAGGTATTTAAGTCAAAGGAATAGATGCAAATGACTTAGTTTCCACACTGGAAACTTTTATTAAAATTCCGCTTTTGATTTTGGAAAAATGTTAATTATTTCTTTCATGCTTAAGATATAAATGAGTTTTTCCTGCAATTATATTCATAATAAATTGTTTTAAAATATACTAAACAACAGCACAATAGACAACATTTAGTATCGAGAGTGAGACAGTCTGTGTTCATAAACAACTTCATCTCACGTGACCTCTGAAAAATGTCTTAATCTTTCTGGACCTCAGGTTCTCACCTGTGGTGAGAAAAATTGATGTAGGTGGTGGTACATTTTAAAATGATTTTTTAAATTTCAAAGTACCAAACACAGATGCAAGAGGGAAGAGATATGGGGATATATGTATATGTATAACTGATTCACTTTGTTATAAAGCAGAAACTAACACGCCATTGTAAAGCAATTATACTCCAATAAAGATGTTAAAAAAAAAAAAAAGGAACATAGTAAATGAAGAGTATTTCCCCCCCTTAGGCATTTAGACTTTTATACTCCATAAAGATGTTAAAAAAAAAAAAAAGGAACATAGTAAATGAAGAGTATTTCCCCCCCTTAGGCATTTAGACTTGAGAATTTTTGTTTACAATGGGGAAAAGTCACCAGAAGGAGAAGACAGAGATAAAATAAATAGGGAAATAAAGAATTCCTTTGAGATGAAAATTATTTGGAACCAGAACATAAAGGATTAAGCTTCAACAAGAGGAAGAAGTCTGATTCATATATATGGGAGGCAAGAATGGAGTGCATGAGGGTAGGTTGTTTGTGTCTGTAATAGGAATTTGAGGTGATTCATTTCTATTTGTAAAATAGAAGGTAAGGTCATCTTCATGAGTAGTCAAAGTTTGCTCTCTTCTTTCCCTCATGATTATTTTCTTTTGTCTAACTCCTTCTAGAAACCAACTAGTAAAATAAATAACATGTATTTTAAGGAAAAAAAAAAGTACCAAACACATTTTACTGTGGTCATTAATTATTGTGTTCCATGTGAAACTCACTTGAATTCCAGGTATATCTCATCTTGATTTTTCTGTGAAACTATCGTAGGTGAAATCTAGGGTCTGTCTACATGAGATTAACTTCAACCCTAATTCAAACCTAGAGGGAACTGAAAGTCCTATCTAAGACTTCTGTGGATGTGTAGTCAACTTACCTTCTCAAGGTTGTCTCTTCCTACTCCTACTTCTGCTTCTGCCTTCCCTGTTCCTCACCGAGAATTTATGATGTAAAAATAATCATTCTTCAGTGTTTTCCTAAAACAAAATGACAAAAAGAAAGAAAAATGCACAAAAAAAATTTTCAGTAGATTTTACAGACTATTTTGGAGTCTCACAGTTTAAATAGTATAATAGGCATTCAATTCTTGTCACTTTAGCCCTATTGCTACTGGAGCTTACTGACCTATATGCAAGCACCTAATCGTCTTGCTGCTGTTCCTCCTTCTCTTCTATCTGTACTTTTCTTTCAGGAGACAATAACAATATCAAAAAACAAATATAAAATTCCTATCTCTTTCTCATATAGAGAAGCTTAATTTTATTTTTATTGCTTTGGGTCTAGTTGATCCACAAGCCTTTAGGGTCTCACATTGTATCCCAGTGGATTATCCTGATGTTTATCTAACAGCAACTGACTTAAAAAAAAAAAATGCTTGGGTGCTAGTTGCCACAGTTAAAACGTCACTTCGCATTGCTACCCAAGGAAGAGTTGTAATCATTAAAACAATTTTTTGGAAAATGTTAATAAACTTTTTGTCTTTCTCTACAGAGGATAATGGACTATAGCGCCATTTTAGATAGTTATAGATCAGGAGTTCAGAGCTCTCTCAGTGTCCAGTGTGAGATAGATAAATTTTTTGGAGTCAATTCTGAATATGTGTAGGTGGTTCATTTCCATAACACTGTTATATAATTCTAGGTTTTGTAGAGGCCTTTCTTGGGGTAGCTGGATATCCTATTCAAGATAATAATTTTCTAATAGTAGTAATTGTGAAATGATTAATTGTTATACATAAGACCCATAAGGTCTTATTTCCTCTTCTATTCTCAGAGCCAAGTTCAGTGCCTGGTACCAAGTAAAAATTCAATAAAGTATGTCAAATGATGACAGAAGGAAGAAACAAAGCAGAAACATAGTGTTTTATCAGTAGCCATAACGTCAGTGCACCCTTTGGGGAATTTTGACATCTATCCCTCTATTAATATTGCTTGATATTCATTTTGCAAGTATTACTTATTATAATTTTGCATCCTCCTGATTACCCCAATCCATTCAATCTCTTTACACTATTCTCTTTTTTCTTGCTCCCTTTTTTTCACCTTCTTGCTTGTGAAGCAAATATTAGAAATGCTGATTCAATGTCCTAGAAGAATAAAACCAGATGAATCTTATGAAAGTCTCTATTAAACATGTGACTCACTGTTCAGTCCCAGTTAACATAGACATTAATGAAGGCATTTGTTGGTATGAAAATGTGCAGGAGGAACGGGAAGCACTGCTGTGTGAAAGGGTGTGAGCTGGCCTGTAAATCCACCTCACTCTGCCTATTCTCCGTAATAGCTTAATACTGCAGATTCAGCAAATACTTCACTGTTCTTTACTGTTATTAATATAATATTGAGTGTTTTGCTATATAAAATATACTCCCAAGAAGTCAAAGTATTTAAAAACAGTGTTATCAAATAAAAATCACAGCCATGTTACTGTTCAGCAACTCCATTCCAATAAACATTGGTATTGCATTCTCAAAAAAAAAAAAAAAAAAATTTTAGCTAACACAGTCAATATGTTTATTTTGATAGATTCATAGTGAAAACAACACAGGCAGAGGAATTAAGAATAAATATTTTCAGGTCAAGGGAAAAATGATCCGTGGTACAAGAACATCTAATAACTCATCATTCTGATTTTCAACAGCATGAACACATACAATGTAATTCCCCAAAAAATGAAATGGATTATTTTGCAAAGAAATCATACATTTGAAGGAGGAAGTATGCATTTTGGTTTCTATGGTAATGATCTTCACAGATTGCTTTTTGTGATGTTTTTTTCTGGTCCAACAATTCTGTTGATGATCAGAGATCATTCTTCTCTTCAGAAGAACACTGTCAAAATGATCAAGACTGTATCAGGATCTTTTCTGTAGTTATGGATCTTGGATTAGAGATGTCTATATGGAATTTGTGTTTGCTACTAAAGGAGAAAAGAAAGAAGTTATTTCTTGGTAATGGTGGGTGATTGGTGGGAAAAAGAGAGTTGTTATATTGAATAACTGAGAGGTGGGTTGCAAAAGGGTATAGCAAAGCATTCTATGATTTTTTTATGAACTACATATGTTCCCTGGTTATCTGGCTTGTTGCTCAGCAGTGACCCATCCCCTGGTGTCCAGGGCCACTAAAAGAAATTGGGCCGAAAGAGAAGGCACTTGAGAACATTAGAGCTCTAATGTAAATATATTTCTTTTGCAGTCCCTTGTACAAATATAAATCAGAACCCTAAATAGCAAGTTGAAGAATGAAAAATTGTGTCTAGATAATTAAGCTTTTTGCAGCTGCTATCTGAATTTGTAGCAAATAACATCTACTAACACCTCAATTTCTATGGGTGAGACTGAACCTATACAAATATATATTGTTTTTCTAACACTTTTATTTTCTAAATATAGCTAATAAGACTGGCCTTATGAATTTCATTTAGATTCTGATAGGAGTAACTATCTGGAGTTTTATTTAAAAGAGTTTCTTAAATATGTCAAGATGAAGATTTCCAAAACTAAATAGTAAAAATCCAAGTAATAATAATTCATATTTTTAGCTAATTGCTTTGTAAAATGGAATTAAATAAATTATTATATGGCTAATTATTTATGCTCTATAATAATTGAGATGTAGCATATTGTATTATACTTGTTAAGAAATGAAAGACAGTTTCACATGTCCATACCTAGGCATACTGCATAGTCTTCTATGCCTCAGTTACCTCAACTATAAAATTGAGATTAATAGTAGCACTCATTTTAGTGTCTTTGAGAAGAAAAATCTAAAAAATAGCACCTCCTTTACCTACCTAGGTTCTATACCAATTGAGAAATGAGATGAAAAATTCAGAAAAAACCCAAATACCACAGTCGCAGTAAGAAGAATCGGTTAAGGATAATAGCCTAAAATGGAATTGTTCCTGCCTATCAACTCAGGCTAGATCTTGGAACAGGGCATCAGAGAGAAAATTAAGCCTGTGGAACAGTCTCACTTACAGAAATTGTTTCCTCCTACAGATTAAAACAGAGGCAAAACAGCAGAAATCAAATCCCCCATTAAGGAACTTGAAAGACAATCTCCACATAGTTGAGTACATGGTTTAGTGGCTGTAGCGTAATGACCAGGTAATGAACTCTACTTTCATGGGAAAGAATGAGGGAGTCAAGAGGTAGAAATATTTAATAAAAATCACTCCTCATGGAAGTTTCTCACTAGCATTCTCTACTTTTTATTTTCTTAGCACATTGGGACTAACCTTTCAGATTATGCTTTTGTAGGAGTATGCCTAGTCCCTTGGGGAGATTCCTACCTTCTTGAGGTCACTCCCTCAATTCCAACCACCATTCTATGGGTATTCTCCTAGGACTGGTTGTGAGCCATATAGATTTTGCCCCCAGACACTATGGGGAGATACCAGAATGGAATGGATCAGAACATAGCATTACCCAAATCTGCTCACATCCCAAATCTTGTCAAAACTATATTTTCCATGTGCAAGGAGATTAAATAAAAATATTAATGAATAATAAATTAGATGAAGAATTACATTGATGAATAATAAATTGCATGAAGATTCTCCAACTATAAAATTCCAACAGCATGGAGAAACCCCAAATTTAAATACAAATCTCACACTGTGATCAAATGCTCAAGCTGAAGTTAAGTCCAAAAATTAAATGCCTAGATTTTGACTGAATTTCTTGGATTTTCCCAGAAAGCACAGATTTCAAGTCACCCATCTCATGGTTAGAACATGTGTTGTACTTTCTGGTTTAGAGAAGATGATTGCTATGTGCCGAGACCCAATAGGTATTCACAGCTCCATGTCTGCAGTAAAACTCATTCTCTGGGAGTTGTCTGGGACCTGTGACTGGCAGGGTCTCTTAGGCTTTGAATAATTTGGGTAAGAGCAATTTGGGAATGTTCTTTACAACTCTCCTTTCCCAGCTAGTTAAAGTAACTGAGGGCAGACACAAGGAGCCAAAAAAAAAAAAAGTATCAGAAATGCAGTGTCAAGGCTAATCCTGGTGAAATGATACTCCAGGGCCGAGCAGGACTGCCTCTTTCCTTCCTTAGGCTGTGGTCCTGCGTAGCTCTGTCCCACACGGTCAGCTAATACTTATCGTTGAAATAACACTGCGCTAAGAATCATATAGTGGTCAAAATTAAATGTGTAGGTCTATAAATTTTGAGTTGTTTGTTTCTAACATGTTGAGAATGATGCACCATAGGCATTTTAGAAATCTTTTTTTAAAGTAAGGTTACCTGCTTTTTAGAATTTGGACTAGGGGGATTTCTATCTTTAAATTTCTAATCTGTTTTCAACTGCTTTTGTCTGTTCCATTAATTATTTTAAAATGCCGGAAATATTAAATATTAAAATAGGATAAGATTACTTGTATAAATGTTAAAAGAAATTCTTTTAAAACTTTTGTAAATATCTAAAATTAAATAGCATATTTTTGACTTTTAATGATGTTCACAATATACAGCTAAATGAGAAAAGCAGGTAAGTTTATAATGTTCAGCTTTACCTCTCTAAAAAAAGCATCACATGTAGATTCATGCATCCTGTTTACGCTAAGACCTGACAAATGTCATATATAAATAGAAATATATATAGAAACATATATTCCGAACTATTAATAATGACTGGGTGGGTAAATAGGATCATGTGTGTACATGTTTTTCTCCTGATTTTTCAGTATTTTATTATAAGATAAATAATAACAAAGAAAATACAAAAATAAATAAAAATTATTTAACTATTTGCAGTTTTAAAGATATTTTCTTACCTAATTGGTTTATAATTTCAAATTTATTATTAGACTATTATGACTACTCCATTTGTTTTTGAAATCATTTCATGACTTTTATAATCACTTAGTACTACCGTAAAGGCATAATATGATAGACTGTCACTTTGAGATGTAAAGTATATATAATATGTATACATATAAATATATGTGTGTGTATATATTTTTAAGAAATTAATTATAAATTTTATAAAGCAAAAAATTGAGGAAAAGAACTCCCTAAAAAACCTTCCTTAAAGGCATATGAAGTTGCCATAGTATATCTCAATTTCATGATACACCAATATGATCAATACTATCAAATAATCAGTCTCTAAAGATCATTTTGGATAATTTGATTGTTTCAAGAAATTTGTACCCAGTCATCTACAACTACTACACCTTTTAGAATGTGAGGGGAAAAGGAAAGTTTGGGACATTGCATGAGATTCTTAAGCCCTCTGGATCATTCTGGACCATGTTTATGCCAAATCACCCCTGTTTGATATGTGCTGTCATTGTCTGAGCTGACTCCTGTGGCCTGTGTGTGTGTGTGTGTGTTCCGAAGAGTAGCAAGAGACTTTTTACAGCAATCCAGTCACCTTCCTTCACCTCATTCTATCTCATGCTTCTCACCTGTTTGTGAAAATGACCAGCCGCATTTGGATAAACACTGAAACTAAAGTTATCAAGGGTTAGCAAAGGGCGGAGCAGGCAATTGTTGAGGAAGGAGCAGACTGAAGTGCATGGCCCAGCGTGGCCATTGACCTATAGTGGCCCAAGGACTGTGGTCCCTCCCGGCTTTTCTGCTGATCAGACCACTCAAACTTCACATCTTTATTGTTTTCTTTTCTTTTTAGGATTAGCCTATATAATCTGGCCTGGAATTCTTTTTTTTTTTTTTAATGTTGAGAATTTTCTATTCTATTTAATCTTCTTGTAGACTTTAGATGCCTAACTCAGAATATCTTTATCTGCATGAAATAAAGTTATTAGTTCTCTCAGGCCCAGGGTATAAGATCTTGGTATCTTAAAATCTTGCAAAAAAAAAACAAACAAAAACAGTAAAGTCAGTCAAAATTCAATCTTGGGCATTACACCCATTAATCCTTTCATTTAGTAAAAATATAGCACCTACTCTATCCTGCCTTTTCTGGGTGCTGTGGATAAAACAGGAAAAAACACAGACAAGTTCTCTGCCTTCACAAAGGTTACAGCTGAGTGGGATACACTGACAATTTGTAAACAAGTGACTGTATAATGGGGTTTCATGTGATGATAAATGCCATAAAGAAAAACAATGCAGGAAAAGTGGGTATAGATTGAAGGATGATCAGGGAAGGTCCCCCTGGAGAGGACATGAACAAGAAGGGAGAGAGAGGCAAGAAAAGGACTATAGAAAGAAATTTCCTGCTTAAGGGAAACAGCAAGTCCAAAGGCCCTGAGGCAGGAAAGTATTCAGCGTGTCTGGGCATCTGAAAAGCAAGAAGATGGATGGAGAGGAGTAAAGAAGGGCTGAGCAGTAGGAAATGAAGACAGAGATATCCTCAGAGACCAAATCTATGGGGCTTTGTAGGCCATGGGAAGGATTTTGGATTTTTAACTGAGTGTGATAGGATGATATTGATGAAGGTGTTTTGAGCTTGGCCATGACTTAACCTGATCTATGTATTTAAAATGGAACTCTGGCTGCAGGTGGAAACTACTGTGTGCAGGCAATCATGTAGGCAGGAGACCACAGGAGGCCAGACAAGAGATGAAAATGGCTTGGGCCAGAGTGCTAGTGTGAAGGGGTTATATGGATGTGATCTGAGACAGAAAGGGGGAAATGAAGTTTGACTCTGGAAGTTTTGGTCTTTGGAAAAGGGTGAATGTTTGTGTCATTTGCAAAGATGGGAACAATAGAGTAGCTGGCTTACAGGACTGTTAATGAAGTAACAAATAGAAAAGCTACTCATAATAAGATTGGTATATATTTAGGATAAGGCAACTGAAATTCAACACTGATCTATTTTTTAATGCTCCATAAAGCTATTATCTACACTATTGACAAGTGAAAACCTCTGGCATATGACTCATTTATTTGTGAATTCGTTTCTTCCATACACACAGATGGTGTTTGCAGAGACTGGAATAGGGGATGGCCTATTGGAGAGGCAGGGGTCCTCAGAGTCACATGTGACTGTCTCACCTATGGCAGAGAACATGCACTTGCTTGTATTTACACCCCTGCAAGTCAAAGCCAAATCACAAGGCTTTCACTGTCCTTTTCTCTGGTCTAACATTTAATATATTTTTGTTGCCTTTTTCTTTTCTTCTCCTCTACATTGCTTTGTGTATCTGTTGTCATAGCAACAAGATAGTCTTTGCTTAGGAGAATAGTTTGGACTAAACTGAATTATAAATCAACACCATCAGTAATATGGCTTTTTTACATTGTTTTTATGAACCCAAGTAATACTGAGGAGTCAAGCTTTTATTGAGGTTTAGAGACATAGGACCCATTTTGTCTAACGCAGAAATCAGCAAACTTTTATGCAAAGGACCAGATGATAATCATTTTAGGCTTTGAGGGCCATACAGTCTCTATCTCAGCTATTCACTTCGGCCTTGTCACAGCCACAGACAATCCGTGAACAAATGGATGTGGCTGTATCCCAATAAATGGATGTGGCTGTATCCCAATAAATCTTTATTTATAAAAACAGGCAGCAGGCTGGATTTGGCAGATGGACCATAGACTGCCAACCCCTGATCAAATGGGTTCCTTTCTCTCACTTTCTGAGATAGTGTTCAAAGTATGTTCACTGTGTCATCCATAGCAGAATTCCTAGGTCCTACCTCAGTCTTACTGAATTGGAATTTCTGTGGTTATGAATTTTCAACAGGCTCTCCGACTGGTACCCACTCAAGTGTGAGGTCAAAAGCTGAGGTGTAGCAAACTTCCATAAAAGCGTCCCTAAATAGAGTGGAATATAAATTACCACAAAGCTTTCCACATTCTGAAATCAATATCCATCTACTATAAGTGTGGTAATATATGAGCAGCCTGAAGAGTATTTAAGAAAAGAAGGAAGAAATTTGCCAACATTTTAAAGTCAGGAAGATTTCACTTGAAAATATGGATTTCCGGCTCCTCTTATAAATCATAGCATCTGGCTAAACTGAGCCCAAATTCTCATGTAGCAAAAGTCTGCTGGAGTGGAGTCATGAGCACTAGATTCAGAGAAAAGCACATATGCTCAGATTTAGACCACACTCCCCACCACTCCCTACCATCTCTTATATTGTCTCACTTTATCCATTTCAGTCATAGATCTGCCTTCTGTGGTCATTTCATTTTACAACTGATTTAATAAATGCAGTCTCAGTATTTATTAATGATGGATTATCATCGACTAATTTATCCATCTTTTATACCAGAACATGAGGGCATATGCTGTTAGCTATACAATGCAAATTTTTAAGCTGCTCATTTCGACAGAACACCTCTAGAATGCAAAAGATAAATCCATTTTTATACTTACTGTTGTGTTACCTATAACTCTTCTCTCTGTGTGAAGAATGACAGAGGGTAAACTGAACAACAAATGGCAAGTCAAATGCATGATTTTTATCAACAGTTGAAATGTGTCAATGAGACAAAAAGGATCAAGCAGCAATCCTGGTTTAATAAATTAAAGTCTGTTCCAGCACCACATATTGAAACGCCGGCTGCTCCCAGGTGTTTCTAATGGGGACACTGAGATGAAGTCTGGAAGAGGGGATGAAGACAGTGTGATGAGAAAAATAAGCACCTCTGACTTGCCAGAGCAAATGCTGCTTTTCACCTTTTGTACTTGCTGACAGGACCTTAAAGTCTAACTCTTACTGGTTGACATTTCCTTTTATTCTGTGCTCTCTCACTTTCTCCACTATCTACTCTGAAGCCCCTGGTGGGAGGGGGTAGGAAGGTAGAGAGGAAAGAGGAGACATCATGTAAAGATAGAGTACATTTCTAAGAAAGGTGTTTCTACCAGAGATTTAATGTTAAAAAGGAAAGAAAAATTTCTTGGAAAAGGTTTATTGTTATCTTTTTGTTATGAGGAAAGGCAATTATGTTCACTCACAATCATCCTAATTTTTAAATGTACCACTAATACCAGGAAAGCATAACAAATGATTATGATGTCAGATACTAGATTTCGTGTCAGAAAAATATAGGTGTGAGTGCCAGCTACATATAACTTCCAAACTATAAGTAGCTATTTCATTTTTCTAAGTGTTAATTTCCTCATCTGCAAAATGGAAAGAATACTTTCCACCTCATAAAAGTATCATGAGGATTAAATCCATGTGAAGGACTTAATAATGGGCCAGGCATTTAGTAAACAAATGATATCTCTCCCTAATTATTATTTTTATATGTAAAATGTGGATAATAATGAAATCTAGCTCATCAGGTTATTATGGGGATTTAATCAGACCATATCCTGGGCTTCCCTGGTGGCGCAGTGGTTGAGAGTCCGCCTGCCGATGCAGAGGACACGGGCTCGTTCCCCGGTCCGGGAAGATCCCACGTGCCACGGAGCGGCTGGGCCCATGAGCCATGGCCGCTGAGCCTGCGCATCCGGAGCCTGTGCTCCACAATGGGAGGGGCCACAGCAGTGAGAGGCCCGTGTACCAAAAAAAAAAAAAAATCAGACCATGTCCATGGAACACTTATTATTCCAGCACCTTACACAAGGAGAATCCTTGATATATGCCACCTGTTGTTATTAAAAAATCATTACTGTAACAATTATTGTGCATAATAATAGAATAATTTGGAAAAAAGAAATTCAGTTTGGAAGAGATTGCTAATGGTTATCTAATTTTTCAAACCACAATCCAAATTATGCCATATAAGAATCATCCTAGGGGGAGCCGTCAAGATAGTGGAGGAATAACACAGGGAGATCACCTTCCTCCCCACAAATACATCAGAAATACATCAACATGTGGAACAGCTCCTACAGAACACCTACTGAACGCAGGCAGAAGACCTCAGACCTCCCAAAAGGCAAGAAACTCCCCACGTACCTGGGTAGGGCAAAAGAGAAAAGAATAAACAGAGACAAAAGAATACAGACAGGACATGCACCTCTGGGAAGGAGCTGTGAAGGAGAAAACGTTTCCACACACTAGGAAACCCCTTCGCGGGCGGAGACTGCGGGAGGCGGAGGGGGGAGCTTCGGAGCCGCGGAGGACAGCGCAGCAACGGGGGTGCGGAGGGCAAAGCGGAGAGATTCCCGCACAGAGGATCGGTGCCGACCGGCACTCACCAGCCCGAGAGGCTTGTCTGCTCCCCCGCCGGGGCGGGCGGGGCTGCGAGCTGAGGCTCGGGCTTCGGTCGGACCCCAGGAGAGGACTGGAGTTGGCAGCGTGAACACAGCCTGAAGGGGGCTGGTGCACCACGGCTAGCCGGGAGGGAGTCCGGGAATAAGTCTGGACCTGCCGAAGAGGCAAAAGACAATTGTTTCCTGGTGCGCGAGGACAGGGGATTCAGAGCACTGCCTCAACGAGCTCCACAGACGGGCGCGAGCCGCGGCTATCAGCGCGGACCCCAGAGACGGGCATGAGACGCTAAGGCTGCTGCTGCCGCCACCAAGAATCCTGTGTGCGAGCACAGGTCACTATCCACACCTCCCCTCCCAGGAGCCTGTGCAGCCCGCCACTGCCAGGGTCCTGTGATCCAGGGACAACTTCCCCGGGAGAACGCACGGCGCGCCTCAGGCTGGTGCAATGTCACACCGGCCTCGGCCGCCGCAGGCTCGCCCCGCACTCCGTGCCCCTCCTTCCCTCCGGCCTGAGTGAGCCAGAGCCACCCTGAATCAGCTGCTCCTTTAACCCCGTCCTGTCTGAGCAAAGAACAGACTCTCTCAGGTGACCTACACGCAGAGGCAGGGCCGAACCCAAAGCTGAACCCCAGGACCTGTGCGAACAAAGAAGAGAAAGGGAAATCTCTCCCAGCAGCCTCAGGAGCAGCGGAATAAATCTCTACAATCAATTTGATGTACCCTGCATCTGTGGAATACCGGAATACACAACGAATCATCCCAAAATTGAGGCAGTGGACTTCGGGAGCAACTGTAGACTTGGGGTTTACATTCTGCATCTAATATTTTTCTGGTTTGCCTTTATCTTACTTCAGCATTTAAAGTTTACTTTCCTTCATAGATTTGTTTATTGATTTGGTTGCTCTCTTCCTTTTTTTACATATATATATTTTTTTCCTTTTTCTGTTTTTCTGAGTGTGTATGTGTATGTTTCTTTGTGGGATTTTTGTCTGTATAGCTTTGCTTTTTACCATTTGTCCTAGGGTTCTGTCTGCCCGTTTTTTTGTGTGTGTTTTCTTTTTTTAGTATAGTTTTCAGCACTTGTTAAAATGGGTGGATTTGTTTTTTGGATTGGTTGCTCTCTTCTTCCTTTCCTTTTTTAATACTTTTTATTTTTTTTCATTTTTAATATTTTTTTTATTTTAATAAATTTATTTTATTTTTTATTTCTTCTTTCTTTTTTTCGCCCTTTTCTTCTGAGCTGTGTGGCTGTTAGGGTCTTAGTGCTCCAGCCGAGTATCAGGCCTGTGCCTCTGAAATGGGAGAGCCAAGTTCAGACATTGGTCCACCAGAGACCTCCCGGCTTCATGTAATATCAAACGGCAAAAGCTCTCCCAGAGATCACCATCTCAACGCCAAGAACCAGCTCCACTCAATTACCAGCAAGCTACAGTGCTGGACACCCTATGAGAAACAATTAGCAAAACAAGAAGACAAGCCCACCCATTAGCAAAGAGGCTGCCTAAAAGCATAACAAGGTCACAGACACCCCAAAACACACCACCAGATGAGGTCCTGCCCATCAGAAAGACAAGATCCAGCCTCATCCACCAGAACACAGGCACTAGTCCCCTCCACCAGGAAACCTACACAACCCAGTGGACCAACCTCAGCCACTGGGGGCAGACACCAAAAACAACAGGAACTACGACCCTGCGGCCTGCGAAAAGGAGACCCCAAATACAGTAAGTTAAGCAAAATGAGAAGACAGAGAAACACACGGCAGATGTAGGAGCAAGGTAAAAACCCACCAGACCAAACAAAGAAGCAGAAATAGGCAGTCTCCCTGAAAAGGAATTCAGAGTAATGATAGTAAAGATGATCCAAAGTCTTGGAAATAGAATGGAGAAAATACAAGAAATGTTTAACAAGGACCTAGAAGAACTAAAGGGCAAACAAACAATGATGAACAACACAATAAATGAAATAAAAAATGCTCTAGAAGGAATCAATAGCAGAATAACTGAGGCAGAAGAACGGATAAGTGACCTGGAAGATAAAATAGTGGAAATAACTACCACAGAGCAGAATAAAGAAAAAAGAATGAAAAGAATTGAGGACAGTCTTAGAAACCTCTGGGAAAACATTCAACACAACAACATTCAAATTATAGGGGTCTCAGAAGAAGAAGAGAAAAAGAAAGGGACTGAGAAAATATTTGAAGACATTATAGTTGTAAACTTATCTAATATGGGAAAGGAAATAGTCAATAAAGTCCAGGAAGTGCAGAGAGTCCACGCAGGATAAATCCAAGGAGAAACATGCCAAGACACATATTAATCAAACTATCAAAAATTAAACACAAAGAAAAAATATTAAAAGCAGGAAGGGAAAAACAACAAATAACACACAAGGGAATCCCCATAAGGTTAACAGCTGATCTTTCAGCAGAAACTCTACAAGCCAGAAGGGAGTGGCAGAACATATTTAAAGTGATGAAAGGGAAAAACCCGCAACCAAGATTACTCTACCCAGCAAGGATCTCATTCAGATTCGATGGAGAAATTAAAAACTTTACAGGCAAGCAAAAGCTAAGAGAATTCAGCACCACCAAACCAGCTTTACAGCAAATGCTAAAGGAACTTCTCTCGGCAGGAAACACAAGAGAACGTGAATACCTACAATAACAACCCAAAACAATTAAGAAAATGGTAGTAGGAACATACATATCGATAATTACCTTAAATGTAAATGGATTAAATGCTCCACCAAATGACATAGACTGGCTGAATGGATACAAAAACGAGACCCATATATATGCTGTCTACAAAGGGCCCACTTCACACCTAGTGACACATACAGACTGAAAATGAGGGGAGGATGGAAAAAGATATTCCATGCAAATGGAAATCAAATGAAAGCTGGAGTAGCAATTCTCATATCAGACAAAATAGACTTTAAAACAAAGACTATTAAAAGAGACAGAGAAGGGCACTACATAATGATCAACAGATCAATCCAAGAAGAAGATGTAACAATTGTAAACATTTATGAACCCAACATAGGAGCACCTCAATACATAAAGCAAATGCTAACAGCCATAAAAGGGGAAACTGACAGTAACACAATCATAGTAGGGGATATTAACACCCCACTTTCACCAATGGACACATCATCCAAAATGAAAATAAATAAGGAAACACAAATTTTAAATGATACATTAAACAACATGGACTTAATACATTTTTATAGGATATTCCATCCAATAACAACAGAATACACTTTCTTCTCAAGTGCTCATGGAACATTCTCCAGGATAGATCATATCTTGGGTCACAAATCAAGGCTTGGTAAATTTAAGAAAATTAAAATCGTATCAAGTATCCTTTCGACAACAACGCTATGAGACTAGATATCAATTACAGGAAAAAATCTGTAAAAAAATACAAACACATGGAGGCTAAACAATGCACTACTAAATAACCAAGAGATCACTGAAGAAATCAAAGAGGATATCAAAAAATGCCTAGAAACAAATGACAATGAAAACACGACGACCCAAAACCTATGGGATGCAGCAAAAGCAGTTCTAAGAGGGAAGTTTATAGGAATACAATCCTACATCAAGAAACAAGAAACATCTCAAATAAAAAACCTAAGCTTACACCTAAAGCAACTAGAAAAAGAAGAAAAAAACCCCCAAAGTTAGCAGAACAAAAGTAATCATAAAGATCAGATCAGAAATAGATGAAAAAGAACTGAAGGAAACGATAGCAAAGATCAATAAAACTAAAAGCTGGTTCTCTGAGAAGATAAACAAAGTTGATAAACCATTAGCCAGAGTCATCAAGAATAAAGGGAGAAGACTCAAATCAATAGAATTAGAAATGAAAAAGGAGAGGTAACAACTGACACTGCAGAAATACAAAGGATCATGAGAGGTTACTAAAAGCAACTATATGCCAATAAAATGGACAACCTGGAAGAAATGGACAAATCCTTAGAAAAGCACAACCTTCTGAGACTGAACCAGGAAGAAATAGAAAATATCAACAGACCAATCACAAGCACTGAAATTGAGACTGTGATAAAAAATCTTCCAACAAACAAAAGCCCAGGACCAGATGGCTTCAGAGGTGAATTCTATCAAACATTTAGAGAAGAGCTACCACCTATCCTTCTCAAACTCTTCCAAAACACAGCAGAGGGAGGAACGCTCCCAAACTCATTCTATGAGGTTACCATCACCCTGATACCAAAACCAGACAAAGATGTCACCAAGAAAGAAAACTACAGGCCAATATCACTGATGAACATAGATGGAAGAATCCTCAACAAAATACTAGCAAACAGAATCCAACAGCACATTAAAAGTATCATACACCATGATCAACTGGCGTTTATCCCAGGAATGCAAGGATTATTCAATATACACAAATCAACCGATGTGATACACCATACTAACAAATTGGAGGAGAAAAAACCCATATGATCATATCAATAGATGCAGAAAAAGCTTTTGGCAAAATACAACACCCATTTATGATAAAAACCCTCCAGAAAGTAGGCATAGAGGGAACTTACCTCAACATAATAAAGGTCGTATATGACAAATCCACAGCCAACATTGTTCTCAATGGTGAAAAACTGAAACCATTTCCTCTAAGATCAGGAACAAGACAAGGTTTTCCACGCTCAACACTATTATTCCACATAGTTTTGGAAGTTTTAGCCACAGCAATCAGAGAAGAATAAGAAAGAAAAAGAATCCAAATCGGAAAAGAAGTAAATCTGTCACTGTTTGCAGATGACATGATACTATACATAGAGAACCCTAAAGATGCTACCAGAAAACTACTAGAGCTAATCAACAAATTTGGTAAAGTAGGAGGATACAAAATTAATGCACAGAAACCTCTTGCATTCCTATACACTAACGATGAAAAATCTGAAAGAGAAATTAAGGAAACACTCCCATTTACCACTGCAAAAAAAAGAATCAAATACCTAGGGAGAAACCAACCTGAGGAGACAAAAGACCTGTATGCAGAAAACGATAAGACACTGATGAAAGAAACTAAAGATGATACAAACAGATGGAGATGTATACCATGTTCTTGGATTGGAAGAATCAATATTGTGAAAATGACTACACTACCCAAAGCAATCTACAGATTCAATGCAATCCCTATCAAACTACCAATGGCATTTTTCACAGGACTAGAACAAAATATTTCACAATTTGTATGGAAACACAAAGACCCCGAAGAGCCAAAGCAATCTTGAGAACGAAAAATGGAGCTGGAGGAATCAAGCTCCCAGACTTCAGACTATACTACAAAGCTACAGTAATCAAGACAGTATGGTACTGGCACAAAACAGAAATATAGATCAATGGAACAGGATAGAAAGCCCAGATGCCTTTCATGCACATATGGTCACCTTGGATAAAGGAGGCAAGAATATACGATGGAGAAAAGAGAGCCTCTTCAATAAGTGGTGCTGGGAAAACTGGACAGCTACATATAAAAGAATGAAATTAGAACACTCCCTAACACCATACACAAAAATAAACTTAAAATGGATTAAAGACCTAAATGTAAGGCCAGACACTATAAACTCTTAGAGGAACACATAGGCAGAACACTCTGTGACATAAATCACAGCAAGGTCCTTTTTGACCCACGTCCTAGAGAAATGGAAATAAAGACAAAAATAAACAAATGGGACCTAATGAAACTTAAAAGCTTTTGCACAGCAAAGGAAACCATAAACAAGATGAAAAGACAAGCCTCAGAATGTAAGAAAATATTTGCAAATGAAGCAACTGACAAAGGACTAATCTCCAAAATTTACAAGCAGCTCATGCAGCTCAATATCAAAAAAACAAACAACCCAATCCAAAAATGGGCAGAAGACCTAAATAGACATTTCTCCAAAAAGATATACAGATAACCAATGAACACATGAAAGGATGTTCAACATCACTAATCATTAGAGAAATGCAAATCAAAACTACAATGGAGGTATCACCTCACACCAGTCAGAATGGCCATCATCAAAAAATCTACAGACAATAAATGCTGGAGAGGGTGTGGAGAAAATGGAACCCTCCTGTACTGTTGGTGGGAATGTAAATTGATTCAGCCACTATGGAAGACAGTATGAAGGTTCCTTAAAAAACTAAAAGTAGAACTACCATATGACCCAGCAATCCCACTACTGGGCATATACCCTGAGGAAACCATAATGCAAAAAGAGTCATGTATCTCAATGTTCACTGCAGCTCTATTTACCATAGCCAGGACATGGAAGCAACCTAAGTGTCCATCGACAGACGAATGGATAAAGAAGATGTGGCACATATATACAATGGGATATTACTCAGCCATTAAAATAAACGAAATTGAGTTATTTGTAGTGAGGTGGATGGACCTAGAGTCTGTCCTGCAGAGTGAAGTAAGTCAGAAAGAGAAAAACAAATACCATATGCTAACACATATATATGGAATCTAAAAAAAAAAAGTGGTTCTGAAGAACCTAGGGGCAAGACAGGAATAAAAATGCAGACATAGTGAATGGACTTTAGGGCACGGGGAGAGGGAAGGGTAAGCTGGGACAAAGAGAGAGTGGCATGGACTTATATACACTACCAAATATAAAATAGATAGCTAGCAGGAAGCAGCCGCATAGCACAGGGAGATCAGTTAGATGCTTTGTGACCACCTAGAGGGGTGGGATAGGGAGGGTGGGAGGGAGACGCAAGAGGGAGGAGATATGGGGATATATGTCTATGTATAACTGATTCACTTTGTTATAAAGCAGAACCTAACACAGCATTGTAAAGCAATTATACTCCAATCAAGGTGTTAAAAAAAAAAAAAGACAACTTTTTTGTCATTTACGATAGCAAGAAAACTATCAATATCCTAATAATAAATACAATAATAAATGTAATAAAAATGTGCAAGAGTGCTATATTAAAAGCTCCAAATCACTGTGCAGATAATTTTTAATAATATCTAAATAAATGAAAAGATACATCATAAAAGAAAGAATCATCCTATACATGAAATTGCCCTAGTTTTCTTGGCGGGACATCAGCTTTGGAGTCTGGTCCCCACTCCTCTAGTCACTAGTTGGGTGATGTCAGGTTTGCCATCTCTGAGCTTGAGTGTGTAATCTCTGAACCATAATACCCACCTGATTTAGGATAAAAGCAATTCTAACAATTTCTGTGAAGATTCAGTGAAATGACTATGTCCTTGATATGAAGGCTTGGGTTTCCAGTACTGCTATAGTTCTTGTAAGCTCTCCAGTACAGGTTTGATTTACACTTGCTCTTGTTCACATTTGCACACATTTTTAAGTTGTTAGGAGAGACTCTGCATAGACTACTCCTATCCTCTAACACAGTGGTTCTCCCTGGTACCAACCTTCCTCCAAGGAGATATTGGTAATGTCTAGGGACATTTCTTATTGTCTTGACTGGGTTGGGGTGGTGGCAAGGAGAAAGTGTTCTGCTGGCATTTAGTAGCTAGAGGCCAGGAATGCTCTTACACATTCTACAAATGTACAGGGCAGCACACTACAGCAAAGAATGTCAAATAGTTTGGCCAAAATGTCAATAGCAAAGAAGTTGAGAAAGTTGATCCAGTACAATGACTTCTTCACTTCCTTAGACTTTACTGAGTTGAGAAGTTTAAAGTAGACAGACAATTCCAAAACTGGTCTTAGAAACTGTCAACCTCAAAAAATAAAACAGAACTATCATGTGATCTCATCAATTCCACTTTTGGAAATACATCCAAAGGAAACAAAAACTCTACGTCAAAGGAATTTGTGCACCCCCATGTTCTTAGCAGGATTATTCACAATAGGCAAGACAGAGAAACCACCTAAGTGCCCTTCGATGGTTGAATAGATAAAGAAAATGTGGTGTATATATAGACAGTGGAATATTACTCAGCCTTAACAAAGAAGGAAATCCTGCCATTTATGATAACATGGATAAACCTCGGGGGCATAATGCTAAATGAAATAAGTCAGAGAACGATAAATACTGTATGACTGGTTATATGTGAAATCTAAAAGAACAAAAACAAAAAAATCAAACTCATAGATAAAGAGATCAGATTTGTGGTTACCAGAGGAGTGGGGTGGCGGAGAGGGAATTGGATGAAGGCAGTCAAAAGGTACAAATTTCCAGTTACAAAATAAACAAGTGCCAGGGATGTAATGCACAACATGATGACTAGACTCAACACTGCTATACGGTACACCTGGAAGTTGTTAAGAGTAAATCCTAACAGTTCTCATTAAAAGGAAAACAACTGTTTTTTTGGTTTTTTTGTATCTCTGTGAGATGATGAATGTTAACTAAACTTATTGTGGTAACCATTTCACAGTATATGTAAGTCATATCATTATGTCATACACCTTACTCTCATACAGTGTTGTATATCAATTATATTTCAATAAAACTGGTTAAAAAAAAAAAAGAAAGAAACTAGCAGCCTGAATGGTATGATTCTCAGGAATACTGAGATCTTCCTATACCAAAATGCTTTCTATATTTATCTCTGCATTTACAGATTCATTCTTTGCTTTCGATTATTTTTAATCCTTTCCTAGATGAGAAATGTGTAACATCTCACTCGTCATTGATATACGTATATGTTTATCGTATCTATGGTAAAAGCCCCTAATCTTTGCCAAGACAAGGGTGAAGCAACAAGAGCACAACAGGTTCTGAGCTTGGAGGTTTCAGTGGCCAGTCATCCAGGGTGACTGGTTTCAGTGCTTCAATACCTGGCTGTTTTGAGTCTCAAGTACATAAAGCAGTATTTCTAAAACCTGAGTATAAGATTATCCCCTGATCAAAAATGGCTTCACAGAGTCTTGGAATAAAGTTTAAATCTTCACCCGGCCTACAAGGGCCTGTGTGATTTGACCCTGCATGAGCCCTGACCTGGTATTACAACCTGTCCCTCCACTCACTCAGCTCTACTCATACTAGCCTTCTTGCTATTCCTCTAATAAACCAAGCTCATTTCAGGCTCAGCACCTTAGCCATTTCTTCTTTTCTGGAATACTCTTTCTCCTAAATCATTGCTCACTTAGGTCTTTGCTTCGAAGCTCACTTCATGAAAGCCCTGGCCTTCCTATCAGAAATATTACCTCAGCACCACCTTTGCATACAGCATTCCCCTTCCGTGCTTTGTTTTTCTTCAGAACACTTCACTACCCCACATTGTATCATATATTTGTTTGTACATGTGTGTTGTATGCCTCTGGCATTCTCAAATATAAGCTCCCTTTGACTTGTAATCCCCATAAACATCATGTTAATCAGAATTCCAAGGGATAGAGTTTGGCAGATGCTTAATCTGTATTTTTTTTTTTTTTTTTTTTTGCGGTCCGCGGGCCTCTCACCGCCGTGGCCTCTCCCGCTGCGGAGCACAGGCTCCGGATGCGCAGGCTCAGCGGCCATGGCTCACGGGCGCAGCCACTCCGCGGTATGTGGGATCTTCCCGGACCGGGTCACGAACCCGTGTCCCCTGCATTGGCAGGCGGACTCTCAACCACTGCGCCACCAGGGAAGCCCTAATCTGTATTCTTATATTTCATTTTCCCCTGGTTTTTCCATTAAAAAAGAGAAACAGGCTACATCTGTGTGTCATTAAAATGTGCTAGAAATTCCAGAAATCATCAGAATGTTTGATTTATCAGACTGGAGGCTCACTGACAAAATTTGACCAACGCAGAGTTTTGACAAAAATTAAATCTGAGTGGGTTTCAGAGGAGCTTCACTCTCTAGTTCACCCCTCATGCCTGGTAAACTACTACCTGTATCTATATTCTATATTAGGTGATGTATATATATACACATACATACAATCGTCCCTTGATATTCAAAGGCGGTTGATTTCAGGAACCCTCTCGGATATCAGAATACAAGAATACTTAAGTCCTTTATATAATATGGTGTAGTATTTGCATATAACCTATTCAATCCTCCTTTATACTTCAAATAATCTCTAGGTTACATATACTAACTAATAAAATGTAAATGCTATGTAAATAGTTGCTGGCATGTGGCAAATTCGAATTTTGTTTTTTGGAACTTTCTGGAATTTTTTCCGAATATTTTTGATCTGCAATTGGTTGAATCCATGGATGGGGAACCTGCAGATATGTAGGGCCTACTGTATACAGGTGAATAGAAAGATACAGATAAAGATAAATATAGATATAGATAGATTACATAGATATATAATATCTAACTATAATACCTATATTAGATTCATCTATTTATAAGAAGTTAATGTATTATCATACCCAGTCAGCTCACACATTTATGTTATTTGCCTGACTCCCAAAGGCATTTGAATTTATTTATAAGCCCAGATCTACATGATAAAATGCAATTTGCCTAAATGAATTTCATTTGATGAATTCGATTAAACTTTATGCATAGGTGGAATAGGTGGCTGACTATACAGTGTGATGTGAAGACATCATATACCATTCTCTTTCTTTTCCTTTTGATTTGCCAATGACTAAATGGCAATATTAAAAGGCTATTACAAGCCACAGAGGTTTTATACAGGTGCAGTAGTCTATGCTGTACTAGTACATTATACCAGTACCAAATATACATTTTCCAGTAGAATTCATCACCTCTGTCTCTAAAGCACCTTCTGATGATTTTGAGGATTTAGGAATAGTGGGAAGTCCATCATTAAATTGGGCACCCACAAAGGTAAAGTTCAAAGATACCACTGGTCAGGGAGGTTCAAAAAAAGAAGAGAAATGAGGGAGAAGTAGAAAATATTAGAAACAAATGTGGACTTTAATTTTTCCAAAACAGGAAACCGCTTATGCTTTTTTACTCAGTACCTGTTTTGTTCACATTCTCATTTACTTTTATTGAGAGGTATCCATTCCTCCCTGTTTGGGCATTCATTCTTATCCTCACAGAAGGAATATGAACCCCCTTAAGATGAAGCAAGGAAGAACTTGTTCCTGAGATCATTTTTGCTGTTGATGTCCCGTATTTCTTTTCAAGCTGACCAGGCATACCCAACCAGCTTTTAAAGGTTGAATAATTCCTGCTTTTTTTAACTTCTGGTCTTCCCCCAACTCCACTTTCCAAAACACACAAAACAACAAACAGTTTTTCTGCAAAGTATTTGTAATGTTCTGGCTCTTACCTTTCTGTCTGGAATTAACCCTGTGTAACACTTTGGCTGCTCCTTTGGGTTTATCTCATCTATTTCTACATTATTGTATGACTTTCACCAGGCCATTGGTAGAGCAGCCCCATTTCCTTGCTTGATCTTCTGACACAAATGCCCCTGTCCTGATGGGAACACCACAGTGTTCCACCCTAGACATTGGATAGACACAAAGCACCATATCTACTATATTATTGAAGCTTATTGTAACCCTGCATGTTTTATAGTGATAACAGCTGTGTGTGATTTTCAAGAAACATAGATGATTATCAGGAGAAAATTGTACCTGAACCATTTTTTAATATAATTTTTTCTGTAAGAATTTAAAGAATAAACTTTTCTGATGTTTTTCCCGTATCTGAAAAGAAAACTCTCAGAGGGAAGAACAGGCACAAGGAATGTATAATCCTTACCCATGGCCTGGATTTATACTATAACAAAGTATATGGACCTTTAACTTTCTTTTATTCTGTGCTATAAAGAGGCATCAATCTTGCTTTAGACTATGCTGTCAAGTTACTTGCAGGCATAAGTTGAAAGTATGAGAATCTTCAGATAGCCGTGTAAAAAATGTAAAAATGTAAATGTAAAAAAAAAAAAACATAGCCATGTAAAAAATGTTCAGTGTATAAGCACTCACCAGATTTTTCCAGCAACAACGTACCAGGGTAGAAGGCTGACAAGATTTATATAATCAGACATGAAAATGCTGCTAATGGAAGCTTTATAATTGCTTTGAAGCACAATTCATCATAATCACATATTCTGAAAGCAAATAAATGACATGATACCTTAAATTATAGGTTTCCTACAGACTGAAGAGTAATCTTTTACTTTTCTTTTATTCTTTTTTTTTAAATATCTTTATTGGAGTATAATTGCTTTACAATGGTGTGTTAGTTTCTGCTTTATAACTAAGAGAATCAGCTATACCTATACATATATCCCCATATCTCTTCCCCATATCTCTTCCCTCTTGCGTCTCCCTCCCTCCCACCCTCCCTATTCCACCCCTCTAGGTGGTCACAAAGCACCAAGCTGATCTCCCTGTGCTATGCGGCTGCTTCCCACTAGCTATCTGTTTTACATTTGGTAGTGTATGTGTCCACATCACTCTCTCACTTTGTCCCAGATTACCCTTCCCCCTCCCCGTGTCCTCAAGTCCATTCCCTAGTAGGTCTGCATCTTTATTCCTGTCCTGCCCTTAGGTTTTTCAGAACCTTTTTTTTTTTTTTTAGATTCCATATATATGTGTTAGCATACAGTATTTGTTTTTCTCTTTCTGACTTACTTCACTCTGTATGACAGACTCTAGGTCCATCCACTTCACTACAAATAACTCAGTTTTGTTTCTTTTTATGGCTGAGTAATATTCCATTGTATACATGTGCCACATCTTCTCTATCCATTCATCCTTTTATTCTTTATGGCTCCCCCACACTCTAATGGTTGATAATTCTGGCAGGAAGAATATGCATACAAGTTTCATCCCTCTTTTAAATGACTTTTAATGTAAAATGAAACTGAAAAATGCCCTGTATTAGGAAGCCCTATGGAATGCTATTGAGAACACACATCTGCTGGCTAATATTTTCATGTAATTATGTAAAGTAAAATCTTCATAAGCAAAGTAAATTGTAATCCCCAGTGCTAGGTTTTGCAAAATAGCCCAAAGCAGATTTTTTTCCCCAATGAGTGAGTCAGTACTAAATCTAACAAATACCACCACCAAAATTCAATTTTCTCTCCTTTCATAAAGAGCTGTAAGTAACTGCTCTTTAGTTAAAATCCATCACTGTGTGCAATGCTACTTTGACCTGGAAGTGAGTACAATTTTAATTTGCAAAGCATGACTTGCTATAATGCACCCAGTTGTTTGCCTGCCAATATCCCTTCGCCTTTTTCTCCTACAAAACCATTGTTTTTCCATCCCTGCTCCTCTTCCTTGCCTAGCCCTTTCTGTTTTCACAGCCACTCCAACTCAGGCCTATGAGATGGGAAAGGATGTGAATCAGTTATCTTTTGTTACATAACCATTCCAAAAACTTAGTAGCTTCAGTCACCATTTATTTAGCTCATGATTCAGTGAGTTGGTGACTTGGGCTGGTTTATAGTTGGTGGTTCTTCTAGTTTCACCTGGACTCAGTTATGTGTTTTTTTTGAAGAGCTGCTTGGTTGCTGGGCACTGATTGGCCTAGAATATACTCAGCTGCAAAGATTGACTTCTGCTCCATGTGTCTCTCATCCTCCAGCAGAAAAGCTCAGGTTGTTCATGTTGAATCTGGATTTCCAAGAAAGTAGGGACATAAAAGGCCTCGTGAGGTCTAAGCTGTTACTTCCACTGAGCTCTGTTGGCCAAAGCAGGACACAAGGCAAGCCTGGACTTAATGGGTGGGAAAGCAGAATCCATCTTTTGATGGAAGCAACTCAAAGTCACACTGTAAGGGCCATGGATACAGACAGTAGAGAAACTGTGGCAATGTTTCCAAACATTCTACCACAGGGAGTTTGCTGGGATTTGGGGAGTAAATTCCGTTTCTTTTAAGGCTGTTACTTAGGAAGAGATAGCTCCTTTTCTTCCGGTTATTTTCTTGTGAGGATGTCAGGGTTAAACCTGCAACATCTAACTCAATATCAACAAAGTAGCAAGTCTGCACAGAGGAAGAATGAGTCCAGGGAAACAAAGCAGAGGCACTGGAAAAAGCCAATTCTAGTCCATCCTCCTTCCCATCCCTCCCTGGCCTCCGTCATTCCAAGGCAACCACTGATCTGCTTTCTGTCACTCTGGATTAGTGTCAGTTTTCTATAAATGTCATCATACAGCGTGTATACTTTTTGTCTGGCTTGTTTCAGCAGGCACAATTATTTTGAAATTCTTCTGAGTTTTTGCATGTATCAATAATTCATTTATTTTTATTGCTGAGTAGCATGCCACCATACAGTTTGTTGGTTTATTCATTGAATAAACGAAAGATATTTGGGTTGTCTGCAGTTTCGGGCTACTACAAATAAAGCTTCCATGAACATTTGTGTACAGTCTTTGTACAGACATATGCATTGATTACTTTCGGTATACCTTGGAGTAGAATGGCCAGATCATATGACAAGTGTTATTTTTAACTTTTTAAGACTGCCAAACTGTTTTCCAAAGTAGTTGTACCATCTTACACACTTAGTATCAGTGTATGAAAGATCCATTCCTCCTACATCCTCACTGTCACTTAATATGGCCAGACTATTTAATTTTTTGCCATTCTTTTTTTTTTTTTTTTTTTTTTTCCAGTACGTGGGCCTCTCACGGTTGTGGCCTCTCCCGTTGCGGAGCACAGGCTCCGGACGCGCAGGCTCAGCAGCCATGGCTCACGGGCCCAGGCGCTCTGCGGCATGTGGGATCTTCCCGGACCAGGGCACAAACACGTGTCCCCTGCCTCGGCAGGTGGACTCTCAACCACTGTGCCACCAGGGGAGCCCAATTTTTTGCCATTCTTATAGGTGCTAGTGGTATCTCATTGTGACTTTAATTTACATTTCCCTAATGTCTAGTAGTGCTGAGAATCTTTTCATGTGCTTATTTGCCATTCATATACCTCTTTTGATAAAATGTCTGTTCCAACATTTTGCCAATTTTTAAATTGGGTTGTTTTCTTACTGTTGAGTTTTAAGAATTCTTATATACTGTAGATACTAGAATCTGATATTGGGAAACCTCCATGGTCCTCTCATATTTTTGCACATCTTCTGAGCAACGGCATTAACAAATTTGTTTATAGAGCAAATATCCATGTAAGGTAAAGAGAGTGTTCTTTTCTGGGGCAGAGGACATAGTGTTTGTTTTCCAGGATCATACTGTAAAAGTAATATTTCCTTTGGGAAAAGGTTGAGCACATTGGTAGTAGCCACTGTGGAAGACTGGGATTTTCTAAGTTCAGAGTTCAGTTGTCATGCAAACTCACTACCTGTGCAGAATCACTGGACTTCTCTGCATCAACTCATGGGACTTAGGGAAGGAAGAGGAACCAATAAGAATATGAAGTTCGTATTGTGGCAGGTTAATTTATTAGCTCTCGGATTGATTAAAATCTCAGATCTTTTACAGTGTGATTTTCCAATATTTTCTCACAGTCTATGGCTTATATTTTTACTCACCTAGCAATGACTTTCAGAACACAGACGTTCATAATTTTGAAGAAATCTAACTAATAAACTTTTTATTTTATTGATAATACTTTTTGTGTTGTCTTCTTGAAAGACTTGAAAACTTTATTACTAAATCCTCTTTTATATGGTAATATTCTTGGCTCTGAAACCTGCTTTGATAATAATATAGCAATTCCAGCTTTCTTTTGACTAATATTAAGAGGGTAAAACTTTTCCCATTTCTTTCATTTAAATCTATTTATTTTTAAATTTAAATTAGGTTTTTTTAGGCAGGACACACTTGGGTTTTGATTTTGTATTTAATGTGAAAATCTCTTCCTCTTGATTGAAGTGTTTAGACTATACATACTGAATATAATAATATGGTTAGGTTTAAATCTACCATCATGATCTTTGTTTTCTACTTGCCCATCTCTCCTTTGTTTTTTGTTATTTTTTTCCTATTTATCTGCTTTTAAAAAAAATATTTGAGTATTTAATATTTCCCATTTTATCTCTTTAATTTGCTTATCAGCAATTACTATTTGCTGTGTTTAGCGTTTATAGTATACATCTTTAACTTACCACAATTTATCCTCAAGTGATATACTTTAAATAGTGTAAGAAACTTAAAATAGTTTACTTCCGTTTCCCCCCTCCTAGTATTTGTGATATTGTTGTTATGCTTCTGTATATGTTATAAACTCCGAAACACATTTTGTTTTTACTATATACAGTTTACTATTTTTAAACAGATTTAAATAATAAAAATTATTTATATTTACCTATTTATTTAGCATTTCTGGTACACTTTATTCATTTGTGTAGATTTTTGTTTCCACCTGATGTTATTTTCCTTCTGGCTAAAGAACTTCCTGTAACATTTCGTAGTGTATATGTCTCATAGCCATTAATTGTTTCAGTCTTGGTATGTCAGAAAATTCTTTACTTTGCCTCAATTTTTGAAAGATATTTCACTACATAAAGCATTCTAGTATGATATTTTTTGAACTTTCAGTATTTAAAAAATGTTGTTTCCCTAGCTTCTACCTTATATTGTTTTCTATGTGAAATCTGCCATCATCCTTACTTTTGTTCCTCTCTAGGAAATGTATCTTTTCTCTCAGGCTACTTTAAAGACTTTCTCTTTGGTTTCTCACTAGTTTTAAGTAGTTGGATTATGATATGACTTGGTGTAGTTTTCGTCTTATTTCTTTTGCTTGGAATTTGTTGTGCTTTTTGGATCTGTGAGTTTATACTTCTCACCAAATTTGGAAAAAGTTTGTCCATCATCTCTCCAAATATTGTTTTGGTCTTTCACCTTTCCTCCTTGTTCCTTGGGGGCTCTGCTTATACATGGATTTGGCTGCTTGAAGTTCTTCCACATTTCACTGATACTCTGAATTTTCTCTTCCAATCTCCTTAATCATTTTGTTTCATTTTGGATAGTCTTTAACTTCCCCCCATCCCATGATGTCCAATTTCCCATTAATCACACAGTGTTTTTTTCATCTCAGACATTTTAGTTTCTATATCTAGATGTTTGATTTGGTGTTTCAAAATTTTTCATTTCTCTATTTTACATGATCAGTTTTCCTCTAACTTCTTAAACATATGAAATATAGCCACGATAACTATTCTAATGTTTTTGCCTACTAATTTTATCATCTGTGTAACTTCTGGTTCAATTTCACTAGATTGATTTTTTTTTTCCCTCAATATGGGTTGCATTTTCCTGCCTCTTTGTATGTCTGGAGATTTTTGACTGGTTGTTGATATGAGTAATTTTATCTTTGGGGTGCTAAATATTTTCATATCCCCGTAAATATTCTTGAACTTTATTTGTGACAGACTTGTTGCCTGAAACCAGTGGTCCTTTTGAGTCTTGCTTTAAAGCTTTGTTAGTCTAGAGTTAACTTTTCACACTGCAGAGGCAAGATCCTTATTATTCACACTGATGTCCCCTGAATAATGAGGGTTTTTTTTTTTTTTACTCTTTCTGTTAGGAAGAGACAATATTCCCAGCCTTGTGTGAACTTCAGAAACTATTTCCTATAATCTTTTTAGTTGGCTCTTGCCTGGAACTTCAGTAGTTTATTCTCACATATTCACTTATCAGTACTTAAGAATGCTTAATCCAGGTCTTCAGAATTCTCTTTCCCCAAAGCTATCTCCACTTTAGTATTTTGCCCTTCTTAATGTAGCTTCCTTGGTTTCTTAAGACCCCAGGGTCATCTCATCAAGTGAGGGAAACTCCCAGACTATGCTTCGGTTCCTGCTGCCTGTCCTGGAGTCTGAAAACATTCTGCATGCAGTAAACCAGGGCAATTGTAGGGCTTACTTAATTTCTTTCTCATCACTTAGGGATCATTGTCTATTCCCTGATGCCTACAGTCTAGAGTACCATTTTATCTCTATCAATTTTGTCTGTTCTTTTAGTTGTTTCAGGTAAGAGTATACATCTGGTACCTATTACTCCATCTTCACTGGACAGTCTCATTTGATACTGATATATTTAATTCAACTTTGAAGAACTTACATTCAAAGAGCTGTTTGAATGAGTGCATGGAGAATTGCTTTATTAATCAGGAGCCCAGGAGTGTGAAAAATGATGGTTACTCTTAACGCCAGATCTATGAAAAATTTTCCTACCATGAGTACTGTGGAGGAACTGGGCTAAAAACTTACCTGGTTTTCTATTTGTTGGCTGGAAAATGTAAAAGGCCAGTGAAGGAAGGATATGATGTTAAAATTCCCTAGCAGCACTGTGGGCAGTTCAGGGATTGAGAATGGTAAGGACAGCGGCACAGAACATCCAAATGAAAAAATGATAAAGACAAGATTTTACATGTTCTTTTCTTCTGATTAATCTTAACGATCATCAACTAAAACAGCTGACACTCACTGTTTCTACCACATACACAATAACACACTCAGAACTGCAGATACAAGAAAGAATGATGAAATAATACTAACACCTATAAAAAGAATTAAAGTGCCATAGGATTATTAAATTACTTTTAAAAATAGCTATTTCTAAATATGATTTCTTTTAAATAAGCAATCTCTACCATTTAGAAAAGGTAGAAGAGCTACTATTATATTAAAATTATGAGCAATTCTCTTAGTCCCCTGTAATTGTACCAAAACAATTTATATTTTATGAATTCTTTTTATAGTCAGATAGGTCCTTCATCAACACTGGAAATAAGTACTTTATTTTAAATATAAAAAAAGGGCTTATACTTTTAGATGAGTTTATCAAGTACCAGATAATTTGAAAATCCACTAAAAATGGCTTATTTTCTATATATAAAGGTTATGCAAGCTTTTTTCCTATTTAGATGTGTCTAAAAGTACTCAGAGTTAATTTATCCAGTGAATCTGTCAGTTAAATCAACTATGTACCATTTCAAACTGATGAGGGCTGAAACCATTTCTGTACACTTTCTTCAAGGCTAGTTTCTTTACTTTCAATTATTCCTGTTTGGCAAAAAGTAACACACTTTCTCATACTTTCATAATGCTAATTTTATCCTCTTCTTTACATAGTCAATCATTTCTTGTAATTGTTTTGGCAGAAAAAGAAGAATTTTTTCTTGGTTCACTTAATAAAGAGGACTGTGGGGAAGCTACAAGTATTCAACTTAAAATGTGTTTTATTATATTATACATTTGACAGAAGCTCACTGTAAGCACTTTGAAAATTCATAATGTTAGAAGGAAGTGAGGGAAGGGAAGGAAATACACATAGTTCCACCACCCAGGGATAAAAATCATTAACATTTAGACTACTTGCTTCTAGTATAAGAAGCCCAATTTGATTTTTGACTGCAGTTGTGTACATGATTTGTTTCTATCCCAACCCCTGTGGTTACTCACCAGACAGAGAAGCTCCACTAATTATCTATGTTTCCTCCAATGTCGAGTTTACCGGTTGGCAATCTCACCACAGCTCTTCTGAGCCCTTCTACCATGTTACAGGGTACTGCCTGATGTCTAAACAACTGCATCAGTCTCCTTCACTTACTTCAGCCACCCACAGCCCTTCTTGGTTAATCGAATAGAGAGGTAATTAGAACATCCAAGTGGACTCAGTCTATCATTTAGTTATTGGTTTTGAGATAAATGAAGAAGAAAGATACATTCAGGAAATTGACTAAGAGGCTTAAGTGATGCAGGGTGGTATAGGATAAAATTCACTGGTGTAAGACAACATACTACCAGAGCACCCAGAATATTTCTCTCACCCACCCTCCTCTTCTGGGAACAGATCTAGGTCTAGACAATCACAGGGCTACTTCCCTGTCGTCACAGATGGAGGCAAAACTGATAGCAGGGATTGCAGGAAAGTTTTAAAGTTCCACTCCTGCCTCCACGGCACTCTGACTTGTAATATGGCCCCAGGCACAGGTGTCAGAGGTGAGGTGTTGAGGAGACAAGTGTGAGTAGACAGATGAGTAGCTCCTCGAAACCTTCAAAGACAAGCAGCCTGCAAATATTATTCCTGAGAATCTCATGACGAAATCCTGAACAGAGATTTCATCCAGTGGAATGGCAACAGTAATCAGCAGAGTTTCTGTGGGGCCTGGCTTTTCACCCAGGGCTCACCTCTTCCTTAGAATTACCAAGAGGTAATCGACCTGGCTTTCAGCCTTTATCCAACACATATTATCAGACAGAGAGCCTGAAACACCTAAGAGAAAACAAGCTTACAGGTCCAAATACCTATATACTTGAAGAGTACAATTACTATAAAAGAAAAAACAACAACATGTGCCACATGAGTCATATCTTCTAGAATTCTCGAATCAATGGTTTAGAGTAAGCCCTATCAATAGAGGCGGAAATATAAAATAGATATAAGAGAAAATAAAAGAAGTAGGAGGAAATATTTTATCTGAAAAATATATTTTAAGAAGTTAATTGGAGTAAAATAATGCAGCCACTATGGAAAACAATATGACAGTTCCTCAAAAATTAAAAGTAAAATTACAATGCGACCGGGCAATTCCACTTCTGGGCATATACCCAAAAGAACTGAAAACAGGGTCTTGAATAGATACTGATGCACCTATGTTTATCAAAGTATTATTCACAATAGACAAAAAAATGGAAGGAACCCAAATGTCCATCAACAGATGAATGGATTAAAGGAAATGTGGTATATACGAACAATGGAATATCATTTGACCTTAAAAGGGAAAGATTACCTGTAGCTTTGTAATAATTTTTGAAATCATAAAATGTGAGACCTCTAACTTTGTTCTTCTTTTTCAAGATTGTGAAGCTTTTGGCTATTTAGGGTTCCTTAAGATTTTATGTAAATGTTAAGATGGATTTTTCCATTTCCGCAAGAAAATGCTATTGGGATTTTGTAGGGATTGCATTAAATCTATAGAAACCAATGCATGTTTAAGGGCAATTAATCTTAATTCTAAAACTTCATAAGTTATTCAAAGACAGGAGAAATATAGTCTCATTTGTGTTTGAACCTAGGTGCAAATATTAAAATTAGTAAAATTAAAATAATAAATAGTAAAAATAGTATTAAGTAACAAAATCCAATGGTATGAAAAACATCATGATTAAGCAGAATTTATCCCCCCAAATATAAGGAAATAATATTGGAATATACAAGGATTTCTGCATATCAATAAGTAAAAGACAGGAAACCAACAGAAATTTAGGTAGATGCTACAAACTGACAGATTATGGGAATGGAATCTCCAAAAAGTTAGGAAGCATAGAAAGAGAAGCTCAAATACGTAAGCAATCAGATAAATGAAAATTAAACAAAAATATCACCCACCACTATGGCAAAAAATTAGAAAGAGGGATAATGACAAGGTATTAGTGGAGATGTGGCTACATAGGATCCCACACACTGCTTCTAGATGTGTGGACTAGAGGTTATTCTGGAGAGGAAACTGGGGTCGCTCATTCAAATTAAGTATGCATGTATATATGACCCAGCATTTCCCCCCTTGGGTATATAGCTCAAAACGGTTCTCATATGGGCTCGTAAAGGGACACGTGTGAGGATATACACTATCCTCACATGTTTGTGGTAAGGTGGAGTAGCAGTCAATCTGTGTGTCTACCTAATGCGATGCAATTAGAAAAAATTGAATGATATGTACATATAGCAAGATGGATACATTAAAACATAGTGCATGTTAAAAAACAAATAAAATGAGAACTAAAGCATAATATAATTATGCAAATTTTAATATATTCATTGCCCATAAAACATTACTACATATTTTATAAGAACACTTACTGAAAACGTTAAAAACTGCATTTGTCAAGCACATTGGAATGACTGCCTATGAGAAGAAGGGATGGGAGTGGGGAATGGGAAAAACAGGAATACTGAACAAGCACACCAATTAATCAGAGAGGCTCCTGGGCCTTGCATGGACCAATGATGACTGCTGAGAACTAACAGCCAGTCCTCTGCAACTCAGAACAATAACAACAAACTCTCAAGTGGAGGCAAGATAGAGGACCGTAAGCCCATATTTTAAAAAGTTAATAAAGAGGATGAGAGCCAAAGAGGAGAATTCAGAGATTTTTTTTCTAGTGTATAGTTGTAAACTTTTAAATGTAACAGGGAATAATCTATTAAAGAAGAAGAGTAAAAATCTTGGGAAATAATATATTTAAGGAAAAAAATTCATAAAGACATTTGGTAATGCTGAGGTCAATGGCACACATGGAACAGTTAGCTTCAGGGGGAGGACGGTTATTCCTTATTGTGAGACTAAAGATGGACCATATTGTGGAGGCGAATGGAAATGAGGGAGTTTATGCTGGCTGGTCTAGGTCTCTTAAGTGAGACACATACGTCAGCATTGACTAAAAGAGCTGTGATCAAAGGATGGGTGGTGAGGGAGAGGAAGTAGAATAGCACTGGGTCATTTTTCTTAGGACTTGATTCACAAACTCTCCTTTAATTCTCAGTTTTCCTCATCTCAGCAAATGTTTACATTCTGCCCTGGTGCTTAAGACAAACCTCTGAGAATCAACTTTTATTTCTTCTTTTTCCTCACTCCCACATTCAATCCATTGATAAGTGTTATTGGCACTGCCTCCAAAATATATAGCAAATCCATCCGTGTCTTTCCATCGCTACTAAAACTATCTTTTTTCCAAACTGTGTCATCTCTCAGATTGATTATCTCAATAGTCCCCACTCCTCCTGCTTACGCTCTGGTCCTTTAATCCATTCCTAATCCTTAGACAAAGTGACCTTTTTGAAATGAAAATCAAATTACATCATTCTTCCATTAAGATTTTCTAATGACTTTTCATTGTTCTTACAATAAAATCCAAATTTCTACTATATCCTCAAGGCCCTTGCCTACTTTTCCAACTAATCTTATAATATTTTCCCTACCTGTGACTACCCTCCAGCCCCACTGGCCTTCTGTCTTTTTCAGACACACCAGCCTCATTCACAATGCAACATCTTTGCATGTCCCACTCCATCTAATTGGAACACTCATGCTATGATCTTTGTCTTACTGACTCCTTCCCATCTTCATGAACCAATTCTGAAGTCATCTCTTCAAAGAGATCTACCCTGAGCACTGTTTCTAAAGGCACTCTTTCTCAAACACTTGCTTTCACCTTATTTTATTTCACCTTATTTTATATTCTTCATGTTAATGACTACTTTTGGATTTTATCTTGTAAACATACTTATATATTTTATGTTCCCTACA
>NW_006774670.1:2712840-2724431 GCF_000442215.2 Lipotes vexillifer
GCCCCACACTAGCAGAGTTCTTTTATTTGCTTACTTACTACTCTATACCTAGGGCCTAGAACAGTTCTTCGCACATAACAGACACAGAAACATTTATTGTTGCTGAATGATCAATGTAAAATTTTGCCAGTTTTCAAGGACCCAGTTGAATTTGGACACATTTAGAAAAAGAAACACACTGGATGCTGGGAAGGCCAAGGCAGGCCTATTTTTGAAGTAGATACAGCTGAGGAGCCTTTATGGTGATAAATGCAACACTGAAGTTTTGGTTTTCTCATCAATATAATAGAGATGTTGTCGGGAATAAGAGAGGACAATGCATTTAAAACACTCAATACAAACCCTGATACCAGTACAAGTTAGCATTATCATTATTACTATAATATCTAAGCTTTGCTTAACAGACTGTATATAGTTGAAGAGCTCATCTATATAATCCAGAATTCATCTATAGAATTTCTTTTCGTCTATATTGTTTTGTGATTCTTTGCTTATGTTTTTCAGTGATCATCCTTATGTCTATAATACCACAGGATCAGTCGAATCTTGCCCAGAATATTTCGAGAATTTCAAAAGTTTTATATTCAACATCATATTGAATGCAGTGCATCAGTAATTCCCATTTAAAATAAGGCAGTGAGATCACTTTTTTAACATTCTCTTTCTTTTCTTCACTCTTACAGCCTTAACTAACCATATTTTTGCTTCACATTGTTTTACCTTTAATCCCATGGCAGCAAATATAGCTTTTATGCTTGTTCATTTCACAGAGCTTCTTCTCCTTTGGAATTTATTCTTCTCCAGTTTCTATTCTTGTATTTTTCTTGGTTTCTCGTCCTGTGAGATTGCAATAAACATAATCACTGCCTTCATGGTGAGAACATTATTTGTTAACAGATGGTAGGTTTTCAAAAATCTGAATTGTTTAAAGTAGGAGACACTGAAAAAGGTAGTCAAAATCGGACTCTGTCTGAGACTGAAAAAGAAAGGTCATTTTTTACAAAATAAATCAAACTCATAAACAAAATTACTGACTGCTAGAAGCATTAAGGAAGGTATGTAGAAAGCCATGGGAATTCATTTGTCTCTCTCAATTAGTTAATGGGTTTTGAACATTAGTCATGAGGTTTCTCTATTTTAATTAAAGTAATTTATATAATGAAATTTCTGTACATATAATATTCCTAATAAGCATTTCATCATTCATCCCGGAAGGATTTCATGTAAATTAGTTCAAGTAATTCAATTCTACTTGGAGAAGGAGGGAGCAGGAGCTAGAAGCTAAGGATGATGCTGAAATGAGAGCTAAGCAGAAAATTGCTACAAGGAGTGGGAGTCTAGTGGTGACTCCCTTTGACCATTACCAGCCACCAGGTAACAGACTGAAAACATGATGACCAGGGCTTGTAAAACATTTAGTTTATATTAAATCTGTTCTTGTCAGTGTACAAGTTTGAAATTTTGCCTGGTAATTACTCTCTAGTAACTTCTTATAGGTATGTTTTTTTAAACTAATTGTAAGATGCTTGAAATCAGAAACAATTTGTCACTATTTTATTCCCCCTTTATTATCATAAGAGTCATTACAATGCCTATAAGGACACAGCCTAACTGAAAATTGTGGTTACCTCTAGGAATGGAATTAGAATGCGGGGGCTACTTCCACTTATTCTGTATTTTTTATTGTTTTTTTTTTTTATTATTTTTTTTATTTTATTTTATTTTTTTTGCAGTACGCGGGCCTCTCACTGCTGTGGCCTCTCCCGTTGCAGAGCACAGGCTCCGGACGCGCAGGCTCAGCGGCCATGGCTCACGGGCCCAGCCGCTCCGCGGCACGTGGGATCTTCCCGGACCGGGGCACGAACCCGCGTCCCCTGCATCGGCAGGCGGGCTCTCAACCACCGCGCCACCAGGGAAGCCCTTTTTATTGTTTTTAACGTTTTATTTTGAGTTAATTTTAGACTTACAGTAGGGTATTAACAGTTCCTATATGCCTTTCCCTCAGCTTCTTCTAATGTTAACATCTTACGTGACAAATTTCAATTATCAAAACTAAGATAATATTCGTACAATATTATTAGATAAGCTGAAGACTTTATTAAGATTTCACCAAATATTTTTGCTGATGTCTTCTGTCCCAGAATCTCATCTAGGAACCCACATTGCATTTATTTGTCATGTCTCCTTAACCTCCCCTAAATTATGATGGTTCCTCAGTTTTTCATTACATAGTGACCTTGAATTTGAAAAGTACACGTCAGTTATTTTGCATCCTGTCCCTCAATATGAATGCGTCTGATATGTTTCTCATGATTAGGCAGAGGTCATGCATAATTGGGAAGAATGCCACAGGTGTAATGTTTCCTTCTCAGTGCATCATTTCAAAGAGCACATGAGCTCAGTATCTCTTATTACCAGTAATTTTAACCTTGCTTTCTTGGTCAAGGTGGAGTCTGCCAAATTTCCCCACTATAAATAAAGTTACTATATTTCCCTTTGAAATTAATAAATATTTATTTTTGGACAGTGCTTTGAGACCATTCAACTTAACTTTACCCACTAACTTCAGCTTTCATTGGTGGCTCTTGTTTGCAGCAATTAATACTGTGGTGTTCTAATGATAATTTTCTACTTTTTGTCAGTCTTCCTACATTTAGTAATTAGAATTATTCCTCTGTAAGAAAGAATTGTCCCTTCCACCCGACTATGTATGTATGTATATATGCATGTACGTAATGCTTTTATTTAGAATGAGAGGCATGTATTTAATCATATAGGCTCAAAGATAATTATTTTATTCCGGTTAATATCTACTCTTATTATTTGGTCAAATTGTGTCATCTGTTTCAGTTGGCTCCTGTGCCCCTTGGATACACTGCTTTTTTTTTAGTGCATCTTTATATTCTGGCACTACAATATGTTGCAGGTTTATCTTATATTTTTTCTCCCCCAGCCCTGGAAGCAACCATTTCCCCAAGGAGACCAGATTCTGTTGATCAGATCATGGTTTCTAGAAACCAAGATCTGATCACTAGGGGTGCTCATTGCTTCTGGATTGTCACTACTTCTAGACTCTCTCAGGTAAACAGAGCTAAGAGGTATAATAAGTATGTACACAAACTCATATATATAAGAGTTTATACTGGCATCTCCCACACCAATCTAGCATCATTCTAGTCTTCCTTCCTTTATTATTTGTGACTTCTTTCTCTGACAGAAATCATACTTTAATTTTCTACAGTTTATTTATTTATTTGATCACCCTAGTAAACATATAAAGTAGCTTCAAAAACCCATGTCCCCCATGAGAACCAAATTTCCCAACTAGGGTACAGTGTTTATGTACAGTTTGCTTTTAGCCTCATCGTACCAAGTCAAGACATTGTTTAAAAGCTTTCTTTTTCACATGTGAATCTTTCTTTGTTTCCTCGTTCAGTTCTAGGAAGAAAACCAATGCTTCAAGGGCTGATAATTAATGAACCTATACAAAACTCACTGTCTCATTTGGCCCACACTAATACAATCCTAATGGTCTTTGTCTACAATTATCCACTGTAGATGTGAAGTAGCTGCTCTCCTCTCCAATGTTCTTAAGGAACCTGAGACAGTCACAGATTAACACTAGAAGATGCTCTTCATCTTATAAGCTAAAAATACATTGCTTTTATTTAGAACAAGATTTGTTTGGCATAGGTTGGAATGAACAGAATAGCCAACGTTAAATCTACGGCAGGGGTTCTCTAAGGATGGACCTTGGACCAATAGCATCAGCATTATCTGGAAACTTGTTAGAAATGCAAATTCTCAGGCCCCATACCAGACCTACTACATTAGAAACTTTGAAAGTAGAGCTTACCATTTGGAGGTAGAGCATGTTAACAAATCTTCCAGGGTATTCTTATGTGTGCTAAAGTCTAAGAAACTTTAACCTATCCAGATAACCTAATCTCTTCAGGATATTTTGGTTTAGTGAGGATTTGGGCCCAGTTTAGAATCAGAGTCAATTTCTGATCCATATGGCTCATTACCATCTTGACAGTGCAGATATAAACCTACTCATCCCTCTGGAAAATAGTAGTTTAAAGGTCTTCAAAACTTGATGCAGAATTACAGAATCTCTCAGTGTTAGGAGTATAGTAGCTTTGTGCTTCTTAGACTTTAAAATGCATGTGTACCACCTGTGGATCTTGTCAGTAGGCTGATTCTGAGTCAGTAGTTTTGGGGTAAGACCTGAGTCCCTGCTTCCTGACAATCCCCCACGTGATGCTGCTGGTCCCTTTGTATCTTCCCTCTGATGTTTTAATCTCTCAGCAACATCCTCAGAAATTAGACAATTATGATTATGTCCTTGATACCTCCAGCCCATTTCATCTTTGACCAGCTCTGGGCATTATGTATTGCCCCTGTCATGCCATATGTCACACCCAGATTTCTCTAAGAATTCTGGTTCTACATTTATCTTTGGACTTTAAAGTCAAGAGTCAGATGGAATGCTATGGAAGATTGAAAATACATCAAAATTATTTGAAAGCTCTCAAAGTTACTCAAAATTACTGAGGCTGATCAGTGAGGTGAGATTTTTAAGGTAAAATTTTAGAAAGTATTTCCCTACTTGGGAATGGTATACTGGAGGATGGCAGACACAGGTAGGCCAGGGACACCTATAAGGACAAAGAAACATAGTGTTAACTCATCCCAAACCAAGCATTACTCAGAAGTAATAGAGACATTGTTACAAATGTATCAAAAATCTAATTGGGCATTATCATTTGGAACTTATATGGTTAAATTGGTAAAATGTGACTTGATATTCAAGACCAAATTCTGCTTAAACTTTTTCAACAACATCTTCCTAATTATCTCCATTCCACCCAGTATCAATCATTCTCTCCTTTGTGTAATATTGTACACTGCTCATAGATATTCTCAGTACTCATCTCTGATTACAGTCACAGCTGTGAGCTCCTAAGATCTTGCTACTCCAAGTATGGACACAGACCAGCAACAGTAGCTGGAGGCCTGTCAGAAATGCAGACTCTCACATCCCGCCCTTGCCAACTGAGTTAAAATTTGAATTTTAATAAAATTCTTCATGTGATTAAAATGCCCATTAGAATATGAAAAGCACGACTTAAAGAGAAAAGGGAGTGACTTACTCATTTTAATATCCTCACCTTAAAGTTTTGCATAGAGTATGCCCCTTCAGAACAATTCTTGAATGATGTGGAATGAATTTACTAATATAATTTAAATTTCTATAAATAAGTAAATCTGTTTAAAATAAATGGCAAGCTCTAAGATAGGAACCAGGTAGTCAAAATAAGAGTGATAATGGGACAGCACAAACAAATTCAAATACAATTTTCTAAGAACTCAGTGAAGGGCAAATAAAACAACACAGCTATAACTTAAGGGTCACAAATTTTCAAATTCTGCTTTGTGCTTGACCCTATCATAGGGGATAGGTAAGCTCTAACATTTTATGATTGATCTATGTACTACAGAACACCCCATCAGTCCAATGATATTCATAATAGTCTGGCATGTTCCTCCACCAGAATGACATGTAATCATAATAATTTTTAAAATAATAATTATAATCATAATGCTTACAGAAATGCATTGGGAACTTACTATGTTTTACAGGCATTCTATTATTGTCCTGTTTTACAAATAGAGAAACAGATTTATAGAAGCTAAGTGACTGATTTAAGAGCCACTAGCTGAACTCAGCTTTGACTGATTTCACAGATTCAATTCTTAACTACTGCAACATGCAAATGTTAGCTGAGGAAACACTAAGCATTTGTAACTACACATGCATCCAGAAGAAAGAGCATGAACTTTGACATGCAAGAAGCCCTCCTTCCACTCTGAACACATATGTACCAGGAGTGTGGGCTTGAGCAAATTATTTAAACTGTCTCAATTTCTTCACCTACAGCTAATAATACATACCTACCTGTAGAGCATTGTAAAGATTAATCACTTAACTTGTGATAGAAGCTGAATTAGGGAAGGTTATTCTTATTATTTCTTATTATTATTAATATCATATTAAATAGCTATACCTTAAAATCAAAGTGAAGGGCCCTAGAATAAAAAGATATAAGACGTCTAATGTGATGAGGGATGAAATTCTAGCCAGATGGAGTGCTTCCATGGGCAGCTCTTGGTAATTGTCCATTTCTACCTATAGTAACATAAGAAAGCAAAAGCAATGTACTAACAGGAAGAACCAACTGCCCTTTATAACTCAAAAGCATTTCAGCAAACAATATATTCCTCCAGCTCAATTCCCCCTCTTCTTAACCCCCAATTATAACAATTCACAATGCTGTATTTTACAGAAGGATGCATTTCATAGAAAGTAATTTAATACACATTTCCAGTGAATTGATACTTATTAAAAATAACCAACTAACTGATGAATTAATATATTTCCCTTTTTGTTCTGAAGTGTAAGTTTGGAAAAGCCAGAGCTATTCCCTGTTGAGTTAAACAGAGGACTATACAATTGGTGACTATTTTGAACGTTGACTTGTTTAATATATTATACATTAAAAACTTCTGAAGTTAAAAGATGCATCATGTGGACTCACTAAGTGTGCAAAATTCTTTGGTGGTTTTTTTAGCTACCCTTTAGACATGCTGTTCAGTTATTTATAATGTATTAAAAGAAAAAAGAACAGAAAAGTAGACTTCATGGTAAAATTAATTGCCAGCTAAGCTAGCAAGCTCAACTGAATAATGGTATTTTGTTCTAGGATAAGTGTACATACATGTACCAGATCTCAAATGAGAGGAGAGGGCAGAAGAACAGGAAAAGCAGGTGATGCAAAAACTATACAGCAAAGAAAAAAAAAAAATTAATGTGATCTTTTTCTTTTCTCACCAGAAAATACAGAGTAGTTTGTTGTTGTTTTTTTTAACATCTTTATTGGAGTATAATTGCTTTACAATGGTGTGTTAGTTTCTGCTTTGTAACAAAGTGAATCAGCTATACATATACATATATCCGATATCTCTAGAGTAGTTTTTAATAGGGTTAACTCAGGCCAGACTGCCTGTGCTCAGTGCCTGATCCCTCCACTTTCTAGCTGTATGACCTGTGACCAAAAAAAAAGTCAAATTCGTCATCTATAAAATGAGGCTTATGGATACCTACCTCCATAGGGTTTAGCTATTCAAATGACACATCTTCGAAGAAGCCTTTCTGATTCCTCTTGATGCACTTGGGCATTCCTTTCTACCCTGCCTTACTCTTCTGCATCACCTGACACTTATCACTACCTGATATTATATTAAATAAGTAATGTCTGTTTCTTTATGCTTTCTCTCTCTCAAATGCAAGCCAAATGAGGGAAGAGATATTTTTCCTCTCTACCATATCCTCAGCACATTAAAAAATGGCCTGGCACATGGTAAACACTCAATAACTGATGTTCATACTAGTTGTTATCAAAGACAAATGGATTGATTTGTGAAATATATGCTTATATTTTAAATATTGCAAAATACTTGTTCATTCATCAAAAACTGTCCTTCAGCTTAAAAACTGAACTCATCATTTGATGAGGAATGAGAACAAAGCTATCAATATTTAGCCAGCTGAATTTCATTATGAACTGAATTTCCTCCCTTACCTGCAAGGTATTTTCATTTTAGCTATAAACATATCTAAGGGGCATAAATTGAACCTGTTCAAACAAAATACCAAAGACAGTTTCTCCCAGGCTTTTAGTTGAGGTTCATTTGGTTATAAGCAACATTGAAAACTATGATGGTTTACTTAAGAATAAAGATAAAAGAATGTAGGCTGTTCATTGGAAGGAACTGGAATATCTCCCAGAATCCTAATAATAGCTACCACTTGTAGGGCATCCACTATGTTCCAGGCACCATTCTAAGCTCTTTATATAATTACCTTATTTCACTCTCCCATGGGCTCTGTAAGGTATTTACAGCTATTATATGCCTTTCATAGATCAATAAACAGCTGTACTGAAAAGTTATATAATCTTCCCAAGGTCACAACTTAGTAAGTGACAGATCTAGAATTCAAACCCAGACAGCCTGACTTTTGGCCCCTTGCTCTTATCCACTCCGCCATACTGAATCCCAGATGCTCATGAATAGTGCATGTCCAGGCTGCAGGGAGGGCATGTACTTAAGTGGCTCCAGGGAGCTCATGTTATTTCTAGGGTCCTAACATCAAAATGACTCACTCCGGTGACTGTTAGTTTCAAATTCCCAGGAAAAAGAAATAATTGGCTTAGATGTCTGCCCTGCATAAGTGACAGCCGATGGCCCAGAGACATGAAATACAGACATGATATTTCAGGGTCAACTGTTGTGGTATGAAGCCTTCCTGAGAGAAAAGATAATTATTGTAAACAAAAGAGCCACTCTAAGAATTATTTAATATATAAGGTGTGAAATATTAAGGATGTGATAAATAGATTTAGACATAGAGAAACATTAATAAACAGAGGAGAGAAATTCTGTTTAATTTGTGTGACAACCTTGACTGTTATATATTATTATACTAATTTTACATATGAGAAAACTGAGGGCAGATAGATGAATTCACACCCAAATCTAAAGAGCTAGTAAAAGCATAGTTGAGCTTTTATACACATCTACTGGCACAAGTCCATGCTTTCTCTATTACACTATAATCCTTCCTTTTTCGTTGGCTAAAATTTGGCTCACAAGAAATAGAAAAGGAGTGTATAGATGGAGTATTTATATGAAAATTTTAATAAATCCTCCTATGTGGCCCATAATGACAATACACAGGAAGTATCCAAGAAATTCAAGGGCTGCCTTCATATTTGTCTAAAAATTTCAAAAGACTCTTCAAACAGAAAATTATATAATTTTCAAGCTCACATTTGCTTGTCTAAAGTCCCGTCAATAACTCTATAGCCAGCTAATAAGGAGGTTAAGGGCTGAATCAAGGAAGATATCATGAAAAGGCATTGAAACAAATGGGTAATGGGAAGAGCTCAAGAGACCATGTAACACATATTGCTCATTAAACTGTATTTCTACTTGAGATATTGAAATGACAGACCAACACCACTGAACTTGGCTGTATCAAAAATTTATTGATTCCTAATTTGAAAGAGGAGCATATCTGTTTCTAAGAAACTTGTTTTAATGACAGTGCGGGGAAATTAATCGCCTTCCTCTTCCTCCAAGTAATAAAGCAATTAAAAATAGACATTAGAAAAAGCTAAGGTTCAAACTACCAGCCGTATTGCCAGTAAAACTGAATTACACAGCAGATTCATCCTGAGGTGGAAAATGGCCTCTCTACTCCTGCCACATTACTTGAAATTATTCATCCCTTTTTGAGCAGTTGCTGGACATGGGCATGCCCCCAATCACCCCTGCCCCCCCGCCCAGAAAAAGACACAAGGAAAGTCTATACATGGGGCTTACAAGAAAGAACAAAGCAGAGGATCACCCATGACAGTGACACTTTACATTCCTCATTGATAATATTAGCAAAAGCTACTCCCCCCGGGAGACACACATTAAGGAGGGAGTAAGATGGTTGGAATATTTGTCACTGGTTCTAAGTGAAGAGGAGTTGGTACTGTATGTCCCATACAGAGGTGATTCAGTAATTTTCCTATCTATTTGTCCACCAATCCATTCATCTACCCGTGAATCTATGTATCTGTGAATCTATGTATGAATCTCTCTCTCTCTCTCTCTTCTCTCTCTTTCTCTTTATCTATCATGCAAACTCTCTAGGCCTAAAATAGTGCATGTATATTTTTTACATATCAAACCTATTCTTCACATGTAAAATTATTATGACCAAATATTATAAACACTAACTAGAAATATGTGTGTGGAAATATAATAAGTGAACATTTAGGGCTGTATATCAGAGACTTCAAGGCTCCATTTGTTGAATATAAAATCTATGCTGTAGTCATTCAAAGCAGATGTAAATTATTTCAGGTACTATGTCTTTCAAATGTTTAGTAATTTGCAAATTTCATTTAGAAGTGGAAATAATCTACCCTGGAAAGAAGGAAGCACGTGACAAGGTAATTATTATGTAATTAACCTCTCTAGGGTCCCTGACTCATTTCAAATGAATATTTTTAATATCACACTAAAAAATAAGCACAGCTTCACAAATTTAAAAATATGTAAAGCACCAGTTAGATGGGATAAATGCTCTGACATGTGTCACTGAGCACTGAGCACATTTGTTTGCGGAACCGAAAAGATGCTGTAAACATTTGACGTTTCATTTTAAAGACCAAGACTGAGAGTCTGCTTAACTCATAAATAACACCTCACAATTCTCCTTAAACTGGGCATGTATGAAGGGAAAAAATGCTTAGACTTATTTTGTTGTTGTTGCTGCTTAGGATTTATCAAATTCTCCTGTGGCAATTCTCTTTTTATTTCTTTCCCTCTCAGAACTTCCTCCAGTTAGGAATTTAAGGGCCAAGTTTCTCTGTTGAATCATATAACATTAAAGATTTTTTTCCTGGACTCCCAGAAACCTTTCATAAAATTGCAGGGGAAAAGCCTTTTTTTTCTTGCTCCTCAATGAACAAAACAGCAGAAAGATTATATTCATTTATTATGTCATTCAAAATTTTTATTGAACACTCCCCCCATGTGACAGCATAGCTGTATTCCAGGCTCTTTCTGAGAAGTATGGTCAGGAATTCACCACCCTATAGCATCACAATCTGAGCAGAAAAACTAATATTTTGTGCAGGCCTGAATAACTTCTGGAGATCTGCTGTACAACACTGTGCCTATAGTTTAAAATACCATATTGTACACTTAAAAATTTGTTAACATGCTTCTCATGTTAAGAGTTCTAAGAAAAAAAAAAAAAAAGGGTTTCCCTGGTGGCGCAGTGGTTGAGAGTCCGCCTGACGATGCAGGGGACACGGGTTCGTGCCCCGGTCCGGGAAGATCCCACATGCCGCGGAGTAGCTGGGCCCGTGAGCCATGGCCGCTGAGCCTGCGCGTCCGGAGCCTGTGCTCCGCAACGGGAGAGGCCACAACAGTGAGAGGCCCGCGTAATGCAAACAAACAAACAAACAAACAAACAAAAGATATGCTGTTCATCAATTCCTCTAGGATGGTGTTTTTCAGCCAAGGATGGTTTTCAGATTTATTGAGAAACTTTTATGAAAGAACAAGACACACAACACACGTGTAGGCTCAATACCTGGGACTCCTCTATACAAATCTGGGGTTGGGACAAAGTTATGTTTAATTTGGAAAAAGCTACCCAGTGTAGTTATCATGCTTACCTCTGATTGGGAACTATTTTTCTAGAAAGCATGAAATTTACCCCAGAGGGAAGCATAGCATACTACATTTATTGCAGCTATCTTTCTTCTCCGTACCCCCCGACCACAGATCATGTCACTGAACTGCCTGTGTCAGGGTTTCGCTTCGTTTCTGTAAACGCTTTCCTGTCCCTTGCTTCTTTGCTTAACATCAGGCTTCTGTCCTCTGTCTCCAGTTAGAGACGCTTTTCAACATCATTTCAAGAGTACATGTTGCTCTTTCCTGCTGAGCATTCTAAAAGGAGT
>NW_006774670.1:2724441-2736151 GCF_000442215.2 Lipotes vexillifer
TTTAACAAACAGATCTTTCAAAGAGTATTTTCAAAGCCTGGGCCTGGCGTGCTCTTAGCTGCCTCCATCTGCTGCTATTCCCTGGATAGATCGACCCCTGTCACTTCACAATGAGGTCCATATGCCCAGAGTGCACTTTCTCTCCACCCCATTCCCTGAGATTGCAAGATAGAACCCATGCTTCCTTCCTTAAGTGTTTGTCAAAGGAGTGCCATTTTGAGTCAAATTTGCCACACTGTCTCTCTCACTGCAGCATGGTTATTGTTCCTGCTCCCATCCACTAAATGTCACTACTCAGTGTAAAATCCAAAATATCTCCACCTATTTTTAAAGCCAGTTAGCAGAGCAGCATCACTCAAATTCAGAACCACTGTACATGAATCTAAGGGACTTGGCCGTCCCCTAAAATCCTCTTAACATCTCCCTAAAGAGCACAGAGACACTCATTGGAATTGGATTCCAGAAGAGTGCTGGGTGCTATTAAATATTTTTGATATGTGAATTCTCTAAGAACATATGTATAAGATATGTGCAAGGATAAACATCTGTCAATATGCTTTCTCTTCTAACAATAAGAACTTTCTAAAAGCGTTTTGTTTTAGGTACAAATCTTTATTATATAGTAATAAAAATATGTAGGCTGAACAAAATATGTTTTAAACTGGAAAAGTTATAAAACAGAAATTAGAAGGAAATAAACCACCAATTCTAAAAATAACCTAATTTTAAAACCCCTTTTAAAAAGTAAGGAAACAACATTTTAAAAAGTATGCACTTGTGGCCTTAGTGTATATATATATATATATATATATATATATATATATATATTATATTCACTATGCTTTCAAAGCTTTGCCTGGGTGGCTTTCATAGCTCTGCTTCAAGCAATTCTTTAACTTCTATGCTGTAATAGCAATGTGAAACTCCCGAAAGAGAATGTAATTAAGTGACTAACGCAGGCCTCCGAGCAGGCTGTGTCCCAGACAGCAATTCAGAACGGGTGACTGTTTCTTTATCCCAAGAGGAAAGGACAACAGCACTCTGGGATCACATCCATTCCATGAGAAAAAGACCATCTCAGATTATTTTAAGTCCTCCTGATATCATCTTGAAGTGCCAGGAAAAGAACTTGTATGAAAATTGGGGTAGTCTTTTATACCTGGTTCTCAATCTTTGGATAAATCATTGAACTTCTCTGTAATTGCTCTAATACAACGTTCCTCATTTTTTTTTCATTATTATCCCCACCCAACCAAGGAGCATTGAAAATTTTTTTTCTAGGTTCCTTCTCTAACCAACTTAATCAGACCCTCCAGAACTGGGGACTGGGCAAGTACATTCTCTTTGGAATTAAAGAAATTCCACAGGAGTTTCTGATTTGTACCCTTGGTTCAGAAACACTGTATTCTAAGACAGTGGTACTCAAAACTTTCCCATGTCTCAGATTCACCTGGAAGCTTTGATAGATAGGAAATTTCTGGGCACCATCCTGAGTTTCTGATTCCATAATCTGGAGTGGGGCTCAAGAATTTGCATTCCTAATAATTTCCCAGGTGATGTTCATACTGCTTGTCCAGGGAGCACATTTCAAAGACCATTGTTCTAGGACCTTAAAATTCAAGGTTTAAGACCCTGTAACTCACCTTAAAAAGTGGTACCCTTGGCAGCCTGTTAGAAAGATATTTTCTGGGAGATTGTTGAAATGCAGAGTCACAGACCTGTCCCGGACCTACTAAATCAGCACCTAGTTTTTAATAAGATCTCCAAGTGATTCAGATGCACACTGAGACTGAAGAAGAGCTGGCCTAAGGTTTCTTGAAATGTCTGTGATTTGAATTCTGATAATGAGCTATTAAGCCTGGTCAATACCAGCATATATTTTATCAATATACTACAAAAGCCATAATTAGGTTTTGTGTTTCAAAGTCCTTAAAATCAAATTAACTTCTATTAAAGTATCATAAAATATTTTAATTTTTCACTTTTTTTTACCTCACCATTATTTCCTGATCTGACATTTCAACAGAATTTAATTTTATCTTGAAGTCCTTAAAAACTGTTGCTTCCACAACTTGGCTTTTGGCACACAGAGGTTCTGCTTAAATGACTCATTCATTCACGTTGTTCCTGCTGTGCCTTAGAGTGCATTTATATTTTATGTTGGCGCTTTTATCCTTTCTCTGTCTACTTCCTGCTGGGGTGTTTAGGGAGATTAGTTCATAAAATTAGTATATATAAGATATTACCAAGAAACTCTCCTATAGCAAATATTTCATAACATTTAAGCAATAGAGTTCTCTTTCTTCTGCCTTCCGCCTCCTACCATAACTAAGAACATGATTTTCTAAATTTCCCTAAAAATAGGTGTGTATAGTGTTGTGCAAAATCTCATATTTCCTGTTTTATCTGACTAGTTATCACTCTTAGCTGAGTTCCTAGAGTACTTATTGTAGTTTTGGCATTGAATATCAGTGGAATTGAACTATCACAAAATAGGTGTAGTATCTAGTGGTTTAATAGATTCACAGTCAAAGTTCCTGTCCTTTTTCCTGCAGTCTCACTTTCATGCCTCATTTTTTTTTTTTTTTTTTTTTTTGCGGTACGCGGGCCTCTCACTGTTGTGGCCTCTCCCGTTGCGGAGCACAGGCTCCGGACGCGCAGGCTCCGGACGGGCCATGGCTCATGGGCCCAGCCGCTCCACGGCATGTGGGATCTTCCCGGACCGGGGCACGAACCCGTGTCCCCTGCATCGGCAGGCGGGCTCCCAACCACTGCGCCACCAGGGAAGCCCATGCCTCATTTTTAAATGTTATATCTCCTGCAGGGCTGGACCAGGGTGAGTGAGGAATTTGCACAGCCTGGAGAGCAAGTGCCTCCTTAAAATCTGTGTTTTAGATTCCTCGCTCATCTCCCCCTTATCCCACCCTGATGTCCTGCATTAGTTATCTGTTGCTGTGTCACAAATTACCCCAAATCTTAATGGTTTAAAATAACCAACATTTCTTATTGCACAGTTTCTGTGGATCAGGGACCCAGGTGCAGCTTAGCTGGCTCCTACATCTTAAGGACCTATATCAGGTTGGAATCAAGCTGTCAGCCAGGAGCTGTAATCATCTTACAGCTTGACTAGGAGACATGGGCTCCCAGGCTCACTCATGTGCTTGTTCATTCAGTTCCTCATGGGTTGATGAACTGAAGGCTTCAGTTCCTTGCTGTTAGCAGGAGGCCTCCCTCAGTTGCTTGCCATATGGTACTCTCCATATAGAAGCTTACAAATGGTAGCTTGCTTCATCAGAGCAAGCAAACAAGTAGAACCAGAGAGAGAGACAGACAGAGAAAGAGCAAACAAGACAGAAATCAGCCTTAAATAGCCTAATATTGACAGTGACATCATATCACTCTTGTTATGTTTTATCTATTAGAAGCAAGGCAGGAGGTCCATACCCACAAAAGGAAGGGACTGCAAAAAATGTGAATATCAGGGATCATTGGGAGTCATCTCAGAAGTCTCCTTACCAACTCTCCCTTATGCTCCTTAGAATGCCATTCTTGTCCTTTTCTTGTTTGTCCCCTCCTCCTCCGTTGCCTCCCAACCCTCCTCTTCCTCCTCTTCCTTCTTCTGATCCAATGTACATCATCATGCTTTGCAAAATGGGAACACCATGCTTATGGGTACACAGACTGTAGTTTCATTATTTTATTATTTATTTGAAAGATGTTTAAGTCCTCTAATATGTTCAAAGAAAGGGGAAAGCAGCCCCTGTCAGCTGGGAGCTGGCCTGGCATGACCAGATAGGCCTTGGTATCGCTAGGAGATGACCCAGGGCTCTGAACTAGCACAGTGTTCTTCTATTGATCATAAAAATTTCACAGGACATCATCAGACAAGGCCATCCAATGACTCTAATAGAACAAGACTAAAAAGACCATTGTCCAAACTACAAAAATGACCAACTATCCCCCTATTCTGGTTGATTATGAGTAACTGCTGCTCTTTTACTAATTACAGCTTTACCCTTGCTTCAGCTTCTCACTTTCTAAATAAGAATTATTATGATAGCCAACCATAGAATTACCTCAATTTCCTGACAGCATCCAATGCAGTGCAAATCCTCTCTTCCTTAAACCCACCTCAAAATCACCTAACCCAAGCCCAAGTCTTATAAGTCCTTTCTAATATATTCTTATTGAGACACTCCATAGTTTTCCATGGTGTGCTTTCACTCTCATGTCAGCAAAGCAATAAATTAACTTTCTTTGACTATAGGTGATCCTGGTGGCCTCTGGCTATAGGGCATTTGTTGTTCTATTATTCATCTTAAAAAATGATATAAATTAATCATTATGTACCATTTGGGAAGGATTTGTTTGCTATTATATAATAGTCTTTGTTTCATTAATTTTTTCAAAACTTGATTTATGAAAGCAAAATAAAGATGGCAGTTCTATTTTATTTGCTTTAAATTGCACAATGAAATCTTTGATTATGGGTCATATGGTTCTGAACAGCCATTAAGCCAATACTAGATCCAAAGGGAAGGGATTAGCCTCATTCCTTTTTGGGATCTTACCCCTTCAACCCCCGCTTCACACAAACATACATACATAATACTGAGCATAGGGCTGATTGGCAAGAACCGAAATTTACTTCCCTAGGAGTCAACACAATGTTGTTCTGCCACTGAAAGTTTGGCCTATTTTCTCCAAAAGCACCCTGCCTATGTGACAGCCTCTGGCTGTGCAGTTAATAGTTACTTTGGAGCTTAATTTCCCAGGCTTTAAGCCCATCCCTGATAGAAAATTTAGCACTAGCAGAGGTATGTTACCTCCTTTGTATTTCTAAGATATTGTTGGATATAAAACTTTCATAAAAAACTAAGTGCTATTCAACTAAATTTCATATCTATAATTAGATGTCACTGAGCTTTAGGTCAGTCATATGTAAAGGAATAAAAGTTGGAGTAACAAAATATTGAATACTTATGTTGGTGTTAGGCAGCCTGTTTTTATTAATGTTGGATTGAATATAAATTGACTTCACTATAGTTAGGTATATAGATAATTAAAGGAAAGCATAACAATGCCATTGTTTAATGACACCTCTTATTTAGAAATTTTCAATTCCATTAAGTTGTATTACACTTTTTAAGAAAATATATTGTTGATCAATCAGAATGTAAATAGGTGATTCTTGCCATTTGTCTTTGTAACAGAGGGGAATTGAATCTATAACTCAATCATTCTAAGCTCATTAGCCATTATAAATATTTTTTATTAAATTTGTCTATTCTTTTAAATGTTAAATTTCTTAAACTGTAATGGGAATAAGCTTACATCTGATAAATACCTCCTTTTACTTTTCTTTCTTATTTGAAAAAGAACTAGATGGTTAAGAAATTTAAAAAACAAAAAAAAACCTATAGAAAGGGGGTAGAAAGGAAGAAAAAGAAAAGCATATGCTCAGTATACAACAACACTTCTGTAGAGAGGCAACAGCAATGTTCTATAAAGAAATGTAATAGTTTTGGTGGGGTGGAGGAGTGGGAGTTGCTCACTTGCTTTTTGTTTTGTTCTCTATTTTTGCTTTTTAAAACCCAGACATGACCTTATCTTCCTTAGACCATATTAGCAGAAGATTAAAGCACCATGAAAAACATTAACCAAAAAGAGTGATAAAAAATGTTGGCCATATTATTCCAGGGCACATGGTAGCTGGTAGAGGAAAAGGCAAATTAAATGTGTCCACTAAACTTTAAGAAGAATGCTTTCCAAAATGTTCCAATCAAAAATAAGCATGTATCCACAGCCTAGAATTCGAAAACGTAAGATCAAAAGATTTCTAAAACATAAATCTGATTAGATGTTAGCAAATAATGCCAATGAAGGGAAAAGGGTGGCTATGACATCTTAAAAATCATCAATAAGACAGCTCTAGCAGGCCCACATTGAATAGGAGTAAGCAGAAAAAGTAGATGGAGAAAAAGGCACATGATGCAGGATGAATATAGGAGAGGCACAGATGTCTCAGAATAGTTTCTAGAAATAGAAATCCTAGAATAACCCGAGGCTTGTGAAAAAAGGTAAAGGCAAAAGAATGGTATTCTTTTTCCTTATGTATGGAGAAATAAAAAAAGAAGGGCTATAGCCATTGCTTAGCACAGATGATATAACACGATGGATGACAAAATGCAAAGCTTCTCAAATTTTGTTTTTATCATCTTCTCTATTTGTACTTACATAGGTGATTTTCAGACCAAAAAGTTTAGAATGAACTTTGGAATAAGAGAAAAGTTTCTGAAAATAAGTAATTGGTAGCAGGACCTCCTAGTATTCCTAAAGCTGGTGATAAATCCTAAAAAGTCTTCAGAAATGTATTTGATCACTTCATGTGGTAACTTATATTTAAAATATTTCTCCTAATAATTTAATGCTGTCTTATTATCCAAAGCAAAACTCTCTATGTTTTATAGCTACACTTCAGTGCTTAGCTGCACATATTTTTGTTTCTACTTGTGAGTAGGTAATTTATCAATTTAAGGATATTGCTTGACTTATGACATTAGTGGGGTTTTTTTGTGTGTGTTTCCAAGATAGCATGTACTATTCCATCTTTTATTGTAAATGACAATTACCTAGTCAATCCACTTTAGGCTTCATATAGATTAGTTTTATGAGCCAGTATAATCCACATACACCTTCTCTTAAATAAATACTGTAGAAGTGAAACATCATATTTGGGTTTTAATATATAAGGATCCTTCAGTAGACTGAATCAAATTTATGTTTGTTGCAGCTTTGGTTCCTGTGTATAAACTGAAATTGGGATATTATGCATCAAAATATGTTTCATCCACTCCATTCCATGCAACAGAGATAAACTGTGATCCCAAGGCCCCACCACAGCTTCTTCTTTGAAACTGTCTTGATTAGTAAGGAAGAGAGCAAAGAAATGATTTTACGGATGCATGCAACAGAGGATGGTTGATTATCCACAGTGCTGACAGGCTGGGTAGGAAAGGTTTATAGCCTGAAATGCAGAATAAGGAGAGACTATAATCAGGGTCCTGAGACAATTGAGGAATATTTGCAGAGAGTCAGCTACTGAGCAAGGGAAAGGCAGCAGCTTGCTACCAGGAAGTACTGCCAGACAAGGGAGGGAAAGTCAACTGATGATGTTATGGGGGAGCCAGGGAGAAAGAGTCTCATGAAGAGGCTCGACTAAGCGGAGCTTGTGATGGAACACAAGGAAAGTAAGCATGGCTCCAAACCCAGGGCAGACTATTTTCTAAAAGGAGACACAGACCTGAAATGTGAATGTACAATTTTCTCTATATGAGGATGAGGGAATTCAAAGGAGGTCATTATTAAAGCCACCTTGTATTAACTAGACCTTCTCCTGCTCACAGAGGCCTTTTTGAAGTCAGGGACTGGGTCTTCATCACTGCATGACACAGAGTGTCTCACATAAAATGAGTATCAAATATGTGTGGGATTGAATCTTTTTTATTGAAGTATAGGTGATCTATAGCATTATATTAGTTGTGTGGGATTGATTCTTAAATCTAGTTTGGTAAGGATAGAAAATTTTGGAATACAGAAATATCCAAAGAAGAAAAAGAAACTAACACTTATCTTTCCATATAGAGGTAATCTTAGCTAAATTTTCAGTGCAATTCTTAGTCTTCTTCTATGCACTTGTATAATTTGACATTTTTTTGTACAGCTTGGGGAATTACAGAACACTGCAAATACTTTTTCACTAAATATATTATGAACATTTATTAGCCATCTAGTCTTTCGCTAAAGCATGAATTTAACACAATGCCTGCATATACTAGTTTACAAAATAATAACAACAATAATAATAATAAACATACAATAAATATAATCATAATAATAATGTGTTATAAGTGGCAGTTGTTGTAGTAAAAGGAACAATAGTGGTAATAATAGCAGAGGTTGGCAACAAATCCAAGTATATTATGTACCTATGGTGGGCAGAGCAAAATTTTTAAGTGCCTTCTACAGATTATCTCATTTAATCGTCTGAATGACACTATACTGTGTACATTACATCATCCATTTTATAGGTGAGAAAACATACTTTTAGAGGCCAAATAATTTTCAAGCTTAGATGTGTATGTACACCACATGATGATAGAGAGAGAGAAAATAAGAAAAAGAGATAGGGAGTAAAAGACAGCAGAGAGATTAACTGATTTAGTACAAAGAGGAATTTGATGAAAAAACAGTATACAGGGTTTCCCTGGTGGCGCAGCGGTTGAGAGTCCGCCTGCTGATGCAGGGGACGCGGGTTCGTGGCCTGGTCCGGGAGGATGCTACATGCCGCGGAGCGGCTAGGCGCGTGGGCCATGGCCACTGAGCCTATGCGTCCGGAGCCTGTGCTCCGCAACGGGAGAGGCCACAGCAGTGAGAGGCCCACGTACCGCAAGAAAAAAAAAAAAAAAAATTATACATTTTATTGTACTCTAAGTTTTCATCCTTAAAGTAACTTCTTTTTTCATTTTTAGGAATGAAAACTTCCTCCAAATTTTGAAGCTTTACCTTTTTAACATACCATTTAATGCAAACAACAATTTTACCATTAAAGATAAGATGCATGAAAACTAAGAGAATAACTAGAAATAAAGTAGGTAGCTTTATTCTTTAACTTTCTGAAAATATAAATGGCAAAGGAGAAAAATCGTGAGACATATTAAGTCCTAGAGGGGCATCTTCCAATAACTAGAATACAGTTGTCTTATAAAAGAGAGTAGGAACAGAAAACTGTTTGTAAGGTATATATGATATAAAGTCTATAGTAAAAATTATTTTATAAAAAAGGCATAAAAATGAAAGCAATATCAGTCAATAATGGTATTCATCTCTACATTTATTTTTGTCTGTCTTTTTAAAGCAAGTTATCAATTATCTTGGATAACGTTTTAACTCTTGTTATTTATTGTCGATATAAAAGTTAAATTAAAATGTACCTTAAATTTTATTCATTTCCAATCTAGGGAACATTTCTGTTACTCTGTAGAATATATTGGTTGTATCTATCCAGAATACTTCAAATGAAAATTTGACATAACAGTTTTGTCATATATTTCATTATAAACAATGACACAAATTTGCCTGACCTCTTACAATGCTGTCAAAATGTTACTCTTCCGCTACAATTACACTCTAAATTGACCTTTTCCTTAGTTTAAAAAATATCCTTAGTTTAAAAAGACATCAATTTATTTCTTTATTTCCTCTTGCATAAATTTTAAAGAAATAAAATTCTGTAATTTGGATATTGTTTCCCAGGGAAAGAGTTGGCTTTCATAAAATTAAGTTTTTAAATTTCATAATATAAATGTAAAACCAGAAAATACTCAAGTTAAACAAATTTAACAAATATTTGTCAAGCACCTACTGTGCGCTAGGTACTCTTCCAGGCTTTGGAGCTACTTCAGTGAGTTTTGGACAGAGGATCTACAGGAGTTTCTGTTGGATTAAATGTGGTGGAAGAAGGAAACAGAAATCAAGGCTGGCTCCTAAACTTTGCTTGAATAGGTAGGTGAATGCTCCTGATCATTTATAAGATGGGGAAATCTCAGAGAAAAGATTTGTGGAGAAAATCAATAATTATAACTTAGATGCATTATTTCTGAATGCCTGTTACATCCAAACAGACATATCTAGTATGTGATTGTACCTTATAGTCATAAATTTAGGGAAAAGGTCAAGGCTGGAGAAATTAACTTGAGCATTCTTAGTATGAGATTGTATTTGAAGTCATGGAACTGGATAGAACTGTCGAAGAAGATTGGATAGAGAACAACCAAGAGAAAACCTATTATTCAGCCCTAGATCACGCAAACATTTAGAGATCAAACAAAGGAAGAGACTCAACAAATGAACTTGAGATGGAGTGACCAAGGAGATGGGAAGAAAACCAGGAGAATGTCATCTCATGCGAATGAGAAGGAAGTATGTAAGAAGGACTAATTGGCTAATGCTATTGAATACTACTGAGGTTGAGAAATGCAAGGCTATTTGGTTCCTCCACTCAGTGCCTCTCTTCTACCTCAAGTGCATACACATACACATACACTTCAATAATACATTAGATAACTAGTCACAGCATTCCCTTAAGGCAAAAAAAGACAAATGGGGATTATATTGCAAAGCACAGTGCTTTGAGAGTAGAAGGTATTTATTCAATAAATGCCAAATCTGAATCTTGTAATGGAAAAAGCTTTGGTGACTAATTAGAAAGACCCAAGCTTTATGATGCTCTGCCACTGGCTACTTAGTGGTCTAAGAAAGATAATTTTGCTTCATCTGTTTTTTTAAATTTTAAAGCTAAGGAGTTGAATTAGATTATTTTGAGGTTCCATCTAAGTTTAACATTCTCTGATTTTATAATTCTCCTCTGAGATAGTCTTTTAACCCAGAAAAATTAAAAAGAAATCAGACCTAAGAAAATAATATAGGGTTCATGTTCTAGGCCAGGTGATTTTACACATAGGTTCTATTGCAGTAATACTGTTCTATGCTTTTAAAGGCCTTATATTCTCTGAAATATGTACATCTAATTGAATTAAGTTCAGAATTATGTTTTTCACAATAAATAAAATTTATGTATATATCATTTGGATATATACACAAACATATATATATATATATATATATATATATATATCATACAAAAGATGTCTCAATGAAATGTTAGGGCAGTCTTTAATTAAAGCAATCTTATTACAATTCTTTCAAAGAGTAATATTTACAAGACTGTAAAAAATGTTAGGTAGCATCAGAATATCTCACAAATGCATAGAAATGCTTAAATTTCAGTTTCTGATTTTGTTATGACATATTGCAATAAAATTGAATAATGGCTTCTCAGGGAATGAGGGTAGAATAAGCCTGCATATATTTTATTAACATCATTTATACAGAATGCTCTAAACATTTTTTAGTTAATGGGCTTTTTAAAAGTGAGCTAAACTGATACAGCCACTATGGAGAACAGTATGGAGGTTCCTTAAAAAAACTAAAAATAGAATTACCATATGACCCAGCAATCCCACTACTGGGCATATACCCAGAGAAAACCATAATTCAAAAAGACACATGTACCTCAATGTTCACTGCAGCACTATTTACAATAGCCAGGTCATGGAAGCAACCTAGATGCCCAGTGACAGATGAATGGATAAAGAAGATGTGGCACATATATACAATGGAATATTACTCAGCCATAAAAAGGAACAAAATTGGGTCATTTGTAGAGACTGTCATACAGAGTGAAGTAAGCCAGAACACATTAATGCATATATGTGGAATCTAGAAAAATGGTACAGATGAACTGGTTTGCAAGGCAGAAATAAAGACACAGATATAGAGAACAAACATATGGACACCAAGGGGGTAAGCGGGGGGGATGGGAGTGGGATGAATTGGGAGATTGGGATTGACATATATACACTAATATGTATAAAATAGATAACTAATAAGAACCTGTTGTATTAAAAAAATAATAAAATAAAATTCAAAAAAAAATAAAAGTGACCTAAAGCTTTCAGTTACATTTATTTATTTACTGGTGTATAACAAGCCATTTTCTATTTGTCAAATCAATATACATTTAAATGTAATATTTACTGAGTAGCATTGAGATAGTTATTTATTATTAAACTTGGTGTCATAGGGAAAG
>NW_006774670.1:2736161-2740109 GCF_000442215.2 Lipotes vexillifer
TCATTGTTTCTTTACACTTAAGCATATTTTTAGGAATCTGAAAGAAGCAATCAGAAATCTTTTCAGAAAAATGGGCTTTCAATTCAGGCCACAAAAATGTGTTATTATCAAAAATGTTAGTACCAAAGAGCAAAATGTCACCTCCCTTCCAAAAGATAGTTCATGAGGAAATGATGAATAAGAATAATCACAAACAGAAATCACAAGATCAGATCTCAAATTCTGCAGGTGTTAGAATTATCAGAAATACAGATATTCAAGTAAGTATGTTGAATAGATTCGAAGAAATAAGAAAGGGAGCATAAGAAGCTCAAGTTGTCCTCCTTATTCCCATTTTAACATAAAGTCTAATGTCATTCTTAGACACACGCAGGAACAGCCAAGGGTGCCAGCTGAGGAGCTGAGACGGGGTAGGCAAGATGTAAAGCACTTTACTATTTTCCGAGGCTAGGGTGGAGGTTTAGCAGCTAAGGCCTTGCTATGGATTCAGACAGAAGTGGTCCAATCAAGGTTCTAGCACTTTCTGTCCTTAAGACCTTAGACAAATCTCTTAATTTAGATCTGACATTGTTTTCCTTCTCTAACTTTTGACTGTATGTGTCATCTATACAGAGGACTGTATGAAACACAAAGGAACATTCATTTAAACATTCCAATATTAAGATGCAGTAGTACCTTGAAAGCCCTGTTCTTTTTTTTTTTTTGCGGTATGTGGGCCTCTCACTGTTGTGGCCTCTCCCATTGTGGAGCGCAGGCTCCGGACGAGCAGGCTCAGCGGCCATGGCTCACGGGCCCAGCCGCTCCACGGCATGTGGGATCTTCCCAGACCGGGGCACGAACCCGTATCCCCTGCATCGGCAGGCGGACTCTCAACCACTGCGCCACCAGGGAAGCCCGAAAGCCCTGTTCTTGATCCCTCCTCAGTCACCTAACCTAATCACCTCCCCATACCTAGCTTTTAATCTCACTCCCTCAGAAAGACCTCTATTCTGAATTTTGTGACAATCATACCTTTGTTTTCATTATCCTTTAATTTTACCATCTGTGTATAAATCCCTAAACAGTAAATGTTTCCTCTTTCTCTACCCATTTATTCAATAAATATTCATTAATATAATACACATTCTTCTGTGATTTACTGTTTTTACTTCATATCATATTTGTGAAATTCATGTATGTTAATGTGAGTAACTGCAGCTTTTTATTTTCACTAGTGTATAATATTACATGGTAGGAATATATTGTATCTGTAAAACACGTATTTGGTGAACATTTGGGTTGTTTTCAGAAGTTTTCCTGTGACCATTTTTGCAACATATATCCTACAGAAAACATCATGGAATTGAATTTCTGGAACAATATTGCTAGACAATGTCAAATTGATTTTAAAAGTGTTTGTACTAATTTACTCTCCCAAGGCAGAGTGTAAGAGTTTCCTTCATTTAGCGTGTACACCAACACTCAGTATTGTCAGAAATTTTACTTTTTGCCAATATGAACTTTGTATTTTTCATTGTGTTTTAATTTTTATTTCTGTGATTGCTGTTAAATAAAATTTTTAATATATGTATCGGCCAACTGTATATTCTCTTTTATAACGTTCTGTTCTATCTTTTGCCTTTTTCCTCTTAGGTTGCTTAACTTTATCTTATTATTTTTTGACAATAAATATAAATATAAAACTAAATTTAAACATTGGCTTAGCCCATTTGGACTGCTGTAAGAAAATACCATAGAGAAATTTATTTCTCAAAATTCTAGAGACTAAAAAAGTCCAAGATCAAAGTGCTGGCAGTATTGGTGTCTGGTGGACACTTGCTTCCTGGTTCATAAACCATCTTCTCCCTGTGTCTTCATATGGTGGAAGGTGCAAGGAAATGGCTGGAGACTCTTTTATAAGGGTACTAACCTCATTCATGAGGGCTCCACCCTCAGGACCTAATCACCTTCTAAAGGCCCCACCTCCAAATACCATCTCATTGTGGATTAGGATTCAATACATTAATTTGGGAGAGACACAAATATTCAGTAACAGCAAACACAAACATAGATATAAATATAAACTAAATACACATATGCATATATACACATTCTAAATAATAGTCCTTTGTCAGTCCAACAAAAAATTTAGGAATAATAAACCCATGCTTGTATGTTCAATTAATCTCTGACAAAGGAGGCAAGAATAGACAATGGTGAAAAGACAGTCTCTTCGATAAATGGTGTTGGAAAAAGTGGACAGCTACATGGAAAAGAATGAAACTAAACCACTTTTTACACCATATAAAAAAATAAACTCAAAATGGATTAAAGACTTAAATGTAAGACCTGAAACCACAAAAATCCTAGAAGAAAACATAGGCAGTACATTCTTGGACATTGGTCTTAGCAATATTTTCTCTTTGGACCTACTACCTTAGGCAAGGGAAGCAAAAGCAAAAATAAACAAATGGGACTAGTCACATCAAACTTAAACACTTCTGCACAGCAAAGGAAATCATCAACAAAACAAAAAGGCCATCTGCTGAATGGGAGAAGGTATTTGCAAATTATATGACTGAGAAGGGGTTAATAACCAAAATATACAAGGAACTCCTACAACTCAATATCAAAAAACAATCTGATTAAAGAATGGGCAGAAAACTTGAATAAACACTTTTCAAAAGAAGTCATACGGATGGCCTACGGGCACATGAAAAGATGCCCCAAATCACTAATTATCAGGGAAATACAAATCAAGACCACAACAAGATGCCACCTCACACCTGGCAATATGAAAAAGACAAGAAATAACAAGTGTTGGCAAGGATGTGGAGAAAGGGGAACGCTCATGCACTATTGGTGGGAATACAAGTTGATAAAGCCACTGTGGAAAACAGCATGGAAGTTTCTTAAAAAAAAAAAAAAATAGAACTACCTTATGATTCAATAATTCCACTTCTGTGTATTTATCAGAAGAAAAAAAAACACTAATTCAAAAATATGTATGCACCCCAATGTTCATTGTAGCATTGTCTACAATAACCAGGATAATGAAGTAGCCTAAGTATCCATTGATAGATGAATCCATATAAATGTGATATATATATATATATACACACAATGGAATATTAGTCATAAAAGAGAATTAAATCGTACCATTTGAGACAACATGGATGGACCTAGAGGGTATTAGGCTTAGTGAAATAAGTCAGACAGAGAAAGACAAATACCATACAATTTCACTTATATGTGGAACCTAAAATACAAAACAGATGAACACACACAATAAAACAGAAGCAGAATGATGGATAGAGAAGAAACTGGTGGTTCACTGGAGGAAAGTGAGGGGATGGGTGAGATAGGTGAAGAGGATTAAGAGGTAGAAATTTCCAGTTATAAAATAAATAAGAACTGTTCTGAATCTTGATTATGATGGTCTTCACTTGACTCTAGGCATTTGCCAGAAGTCATGTAACTGCACACCAAAATGAATACATTTTCCTAGATGTCAATTTCAAAATAATTTTTTATCTGCTCCAAAAAAATAAGTCATAGGGAGATAACATGTATCATAGGGAATATAGTCAATAATATTGTAAAAACTTTGTAGGTGACGGATGGTGACTAGACTTGTGGTGATCATTTCATAATGTAGAAAAATATCGAACACCATGCAGTAACCTGAAACTAACATATTATTGTAAGTAAAGTATACTTCAAGTAAACATAAATAAACAGTGAAAGAAATATAGGGACATGTTTGGAATTGCATTGAATCTACAGATGAATTTGTGAAAAATTAACTTCACGTTGAGTGTCTGAAACTGTGAACATGATTTTTCCAAGATACTTCATATTTTTATAATACTATAGTTGGTATATTTTAAGATTTCATTTTCTAACTTTCTACTGTTGTTATAGAGAATACAATATATTTGGTATTTTTTATCCAGTTACCCTGCTGAA
>NW_006774670.1:2740251-2762810 GCF_000442215.2 Lipotes vexillifer
CTGCTGAACTCTCTTATTAATTCTAACATTCCTGTAGATTCCCTTGGGCACTTTCTGTGAACAAAATCTATGAATAGTAATTTATTTTTAATCTTGGTTTTTAAATTTTCTTTTCTTTTCCCCTCTTACTGTAGTTGATAGGAACCCTGGTCAATGCTGGGAGGAATTTATATTGTCAGATTTCCTTGTTTCTGATCTCAAATATGATGCTTCCACATTTCACTGTTAAATATGATGTTTGCTGTATGTTTTGTAGACACTCTTTATCTGGTTAAAAGAATTTATTTCTCTTCTCACACTGCTATGTGTTTTTAATCATGAATGCATGTTGATTTGTATCAAACTTCTGAATCTATCCAGCTGGACATATGATTTTTCTATCTTCATCTACTAAGCATCCAGCATTCTCTGGATAAATTCACCTTGATAATGGCGGAAATTTTTTTTTTTAATTCATTACTGAGGTTGGTGTGTTAATATTTCACTTGACATTTTGCACACTTTTCATGGAATACGTAGCCTATACTTTTTCCATTTTCCTTTTTAATACTGATCATGTCAGGTTTATTGTCAAGGTTGTGCTAGCCTCATAAAATGAGTTGTGTTTTAGTGTCTTTAAGCAAAAGAAATCATGTATAACAAAGTTAATATCTTCATAAAATAAATGACTGAATGTGTCCATTTTTATATACTCTTTCAGACATTCATTCAACAAATATTTATTGAGAACATACTATGTGTCAGGTATTTTCCTAGATACAGGCTACATAGTGGTGAGCATAATAGACAAAACTCTTTGTCTTCAGGTAGCTTATATTCTAGTAAGATGGGACACAAAATAAACAAATAAGTAAAATATATAATCTGGCAGATGCTGATAAATAATATGAATAATTATAAAGCAAAGAAGGAAGGGAAATAGGTCATACTGGGGAGGGACAGAAATCACAATTCTAAATTGGAATTAACATACAGGACCTCTGTGAAGGTAAGCTTTGTGAAAAGACTCAGAGGAGGTGAGGGTGAACACTCACTGATTTCCATGAGCGAGAATTCTGATTCTCATCCTTCAGCGATATACTAGTCCTTTATATAATTCATGTGTAATTTAATCCTGGCACCCACTCCACCCTGCCTCATTAGAATCTTCCTCCTATACCCCATACACTGAATCTCTGTACTTTCTATGAGGAGCTCAGTAAAGTTTTCATTCCTAACTTGTAAAGTAGCCAAAGCACATTTTAAAACACTTGAAATCTTTCACAATATTTTTCTAATAAAAAAAGTACAAGTTATTTCTTCAGCTGAAGTAAAATTCCATGTAATATTAAATGAGATACACTACGGTCTTCAGCTACAGATTTTGGTATTTATTCTTATGGTCTTGAAGGAAATCAAATACATTTCATGTTCTCTGCATTCAGCCTTTATGAAGCGTTGACATTTAATTCTTACCCCAAATGGTCTGGAAAAGTCAGACATTAGGATGAGTTGGGGCCCATATAACCAAAGTTTTATGTATTACCAAACATTCAAAATATGTCTCTGGCCATCAAGTTGGCCTGAATACTCAAAAGTTCTATTCCCCCAAGTCTTGCCATGACTTTTTGGATGTTGTAGGTGACAAAAGAAAATATAAGAAATGCACAATATTTATGTACTTTAAGATCTAGAAAATGACTGGTTTTGATTTTTTCTTTCACAAGATCATAATTTTTTAAAGACTTTTCTCAGTTTTAGGCTAAATGGCCAAGAACGTTTGTCATTTCCCATTTTAATCCTGAGAAAGAAATGTTAACTGAAGTGTCATTTTCCAGTGATGAACTTTTAGGGCATCTGTCTGGGATCAGAGATTACGAACACATTATAAGACTGTCAGCTGAACTGTGCTGGAGAAATGTTTTCTCCTCTTGTTAAATACGTTTGGAAAGGGAACTTGAATGGAAAATCTCTGTGCACACAAGTATTTATTCAGATTAATAGGATCTGCTTATGATGGTTGTGACAGTGCCAAAGGAAAGACAAATAATAAAACAAAAATTTTATCTTGCCACATTAATTCTCTTATTTGATATATTTCTTAGAGAAATAAACAAAAAAGATTGAGAGCAAATATGACAAAATGTTAACAGTTGCTAATTTAGCATAAAAGAGAATATAAGATGTTTTGTTTTTTGGCATTGTTCTCTGTATTTTCAATTTCTCAAGATAAATTTTTAAAGGCAGTACATACTTGAAAGAAGAAAAGCTGGGCATATGGGTGTGGCTAAGTCCTGAGAAATCACTAAGATATCAGGAGAATGCTATTGAGACAGAGGCAAAGATCTGAATGTTGGAAAAGAAATCATTCAGAGTGGAAAAAGGGCTTCCCAGTGAAAAAGAAAATTGTGCGTTCTCAAAACTCGCCTGCTCCTAGCAGCTGCCTAAATCTGCTCAGAGGTCATGCCCTTGGGTATCATTTGCAGAACTGTTTTAAATACACCCATCATTAGGGAACCAGTTCACAGAGGTGACAGCATAAGGGAAATCATCCGCTCCCTGCTCTCATGTCCTCAATCTCTTCAAATAGAAGAGGTCAGTTTCAGGTCCCTTTGATGACAGCCTCACCACATGATCAGATGTGAGCTACATTCCTGAATGCTGAGGGGAAAATAAAGCATCCATCTGCTAAGTATGACCCTGATCTCTCCTCTAAGGAGTTTTCTTTGGACGGTACCCAGCTCCACAGATTGCCGTGAATTGGACATAAACAAGGAACAGAATGGTTGTCTAAGGAAAAATAATATTAAGTGGTGAGCCAAACATATTCTATGCATTTTCACCTCCAGAATGTATTTCTTAAATGCTATACTGATTTCCCCTCATTTTAAGAAATGAAATTAACACGTTCACACTCTTTTATTTTCTAGCAACAAATACAGATTTTGTGCTATAACAAAATCCAATCACATTCCATTTATTTTTCACTTTGGGGTTGAATTAGTTGATTTGTAGTAACTGCTTCAATAAGATGGCTCCAGGCAACCTGTCATTTTTTCCTGTTGCCTTCCAGAAATTTTTGGAGAGGAAATCTATCTGTAAGTTAGGCTTTCTTAGTTTATATCAGCAGCTTGCTGACACTTGCTGCCAAAGGCCTCTACCTTCTGCTGTTATAGAGAAGGGATAGATAATTCTTTTCAGAATACTCACAGCAACATCGTAGATGTTCATTGCTTAAGGAAATTCAAAATATATATTTAACAGCAATTGCTTATATTTTCTTGAGTTATTCATGGTAAGAGTCCTAAGTAGGTAGGTAGATAGATAGATAAACTGATAGACAGACAGACATCTATCTAGATAAATAGAGTGGAGCTCCTCTATTACCTAAACATACTTGATTTATAAAATTTGATTTACAGTTTTGTTCTATGAAGACATCTATTTAATAAAACAAGGAAGACGTATACTAAACAGGTTTTCTGCTACAGCCACTCTTATGTCTTTAGCAGGAAGCATTCCTACAGAGAACCAATACTTTATTTCAGGGATAGCCTTTTAGGAATATTAACAAGTTAGGACATGATGTCCCAACAAAGATAATTAACACCTTTATTCAACTCTGAAACTGTTCTGTAGAAGTTGAAAAATAACATGATACTGTGTGAGCTGACAGAATTTAATTCCAAAATGATGCTGAGTTTGTTCAGGAAGATATAACTTTATTAAAAACTGTCTTTTATTGGTTTTTGCCATGCTTATATAGTACTTTGAGTTGAAATACTGTAATACTCAGACAAATCCTAATAACTTTAGAAACTTCCTCCTTTTCCCAGTGTTGAATACAATAGATCCTAAAATTCTTGTATATTATATGCTGATTTTTGCATTTCTTTCTTCTACACATAGTTTAATAAGATCACTGATTATATTCACTTCTAGCTCAGTAATTCCTTAGCTTGTACTTTTGCTGATTGCTTTTCAATGATGAGGAAAGTGCTGAATGACTTCCAAATAAATTTCTCTGAGAGTATTTCAAGCACTTTCCATCAATTCACCAAATTCATCCTCAATTTCACAATGAAGAGACTGATACTGAAAGAAATGTCCTCCTTGTTAATATTTCCCAGATTACAAGGCCAGAAAGTAAGGAAAAAAGGCATTGCCAGTCAGGGAGAACAGAACAGAGACTCACCCAGACTCATATTTTTGCAGTTGTGCAGACATAAGATTAGCAAAGAGTTATATGAGATACTTTTAGAAAAATTCAGAAGATAAAATGACAAATCACCTACAGTAGGATTAAAAAATCAGATGGAGGATAAAGCAGCAACAAAACGGAAAAATGCATTATCAAGCAGTCAGTTCAGTTCTCAAACTTGCAAGTTATTAGAGATTGGTTTGTTCATCTTTTGTACATTCATTTCTTCCTCCATCCTTTATTCACCTGAACAGTAGCTGAGAGTGTACTGTGTACAAGCCCATGTCCTAGGAAATGCAGAGATATTAATAGGAGAGGACATTTCTTTTTGTATCAATCTCTTCATTGCAAAATTGAGAATGCATGTGGTAGTGACCTGGTGGGGAATACTGCCCTTATGTACTCTGAGAGTCTATCTATGAGGCAAAATAGGTTTTAATCAAGGAAATAGACCCTTTTTAAAGTTGTAAATAGTTAATTATCTGTAATCTCTGGTGAGATGCCATATAACATAAAAGGGTCTCAAGAGAAAAAAATGCCAGGAATATGTTATCTGTCAAGTTGTACTACCTAGCAATGCCCTAGAGTACACCACGTGCTGTTTTTGGCTAAACTTTTATTTTGAAGTTTCTTTCTTCCCGAAGCACACGATAGGAGACCCTAAGGAAGAAGTATTGGAGACCTCCAGTGGGAAAGAGGGAGGACCAAAGACTTTCTCTGAGATTTGATGTCTGCTGTGAATAGTGAGACTTTTGGATGCTATAATATTCTGTGTCTTTTGACCAAAAAAAGGGTACACCTGTTCCTTCCTATTGGTTTTAGGGAAATGGGACCCAGCTATTTGCCAGCATGTCCTGGACACAGTCCTTCTCAGAGGCAGAGGTCTGGACTAGATGACCTTTCAAGGTCCTTCATGACTCTGTGATCCAGTGCCATGAACTAAAACTCAGTGTCCAACTCCAAGATAAGAAATTAAATATTTATAAATAAGGTTTTCATCTAATGATCTTGTTTCCTTTTATATTTAATTCCAGCATATGATTTGAGAAAGCCTAAAGGTTCTATTCAAAATTTTATGACTCCCTAGGCCCACCAGGTTGTTAATTGGATGGTGTATTACTATAAAGGAAGTGAGAAATGCCTGGTGTAATTGTATAACATTTGTTTTCTCAGCTCTGTGGGAATTCTCAGGGGTTTCATTAGCAGATGGTTACTGAAAGCAGTCATCCTGGAGTCTGGATTGGTGAATATCATTCTTCTTAATTATTCAGCAACTAGCCTGCACAGGTCAGGTCTGAAACACAGATATTAAATTCAGAGCATCCTGGACAATAAATTACCTGATCTAGAATTAGGTTTTTATTCTCTTCAATAAAATAGTGCTAGGGTTGCATAACACTAATTCATCAAGACATTGAGTGTTATTTACTTGTGAGTCACAAGTAAGTTAGATTTATAAACTGGATCCTTTTCAAAAGCTATCTAGTCACCTTTATATACTTAACTCAGTGAATATACTAAAAAGTTAAACTGAGGCATATCTTCAAAGGCAACTTTTAGAGACAGATTCTTCTGCTCAGGTTGAATGTGATGATGGATTAAATAAACAAAATAAAGCAACAGGTATATGGTAGCTATTATAGTAAGGATGTTGGTGATATCCCAAACCCTGGAATTCACCTAAACTGATGGGTTTGCTAGACCTCCAGTCCTACCCCAACTTGATCAAGATCACTATGCCTCTGGTCACATTCTAATTCTAACTCTTTACACATAAGAAAAGAATATAATAATTCTGTAAACAATATTGGTCATGTGTTGGTCGATGTTGAAACTTGGTGATAGTTACATAAGAGCTTATTATTCTGTTGTATGTTTTGTATTTTTAAAGTTTTCCTATAAGAAGTAAAGAAAAAACATTTAAAATTTATAATAGCTGTGCCCTGGTTATATAAAATGGAAAATAATAAATGGAGTAAAAGGTAGTAAATATTTGCTATAAATGTTGAATATCTAATCCAGGACTCAGCTGTCATGCTAGATAATGCCAACTTGATAATGCTCTGATCCTGGAGCTTTATCACACTGATGCTGAAGTTGATGTGGATTTCCAATTGGTGTAACACACTGTACCCCCAAACCCCTGAGCTCAAGGGATCCAGCTCCCACAGCCCCCACTCTGGCAAATAGCTGTACTACCACCAATTTTACCCAGATTAATCTGATTGCACCAACTCTCCTACTTGAAACAAAGGAGCAATCAACTTGATGATGTATCCTTAGATTGGCTTTTCCCTCTCCCCTTCCTCATTCTACTTAACCCACCCCCCCCACTCACGCTCTCTGAGAATAACTCCCTAATAAAGGGTAGTACATAAGATGTGCCTCAGGTGCATATATGATTTTCCAATGCCATTCGTAGTTTTGTTGGAAATTTAATGCAGGTGGAGGTACAAAAGAAAATTTAATATTAAAATATCTATTTGTATCTTGGGGGGATATCTCAGCAATAGGTATACTTTATCACACAGTGGTGGAAAGAGAAATAATAAATGTGAAAAAAATATTATCTCATTGGGAAATGAAGGTGTTGTTTCAGAGTTGTTATGCTATTACAGTACATAAATTGTTATGAAGAAAACTATCTAGTAGCACTTTTCAAAATATGATCCTGAACATAGATAGACCACATTCTAGGCCAAAAAACACCTTAACAAATTTAAAAGAATAGAAACCATAAAATACATGCTTTCAGACCACAAAAGAATTAAACTAATGTATGCTTTTAGACAATATTGGAATTACTCTAGAAATAAATAACAGAAATTTAGCTGGAAAAATTCCAAAATACTTGTAGATTAAAGAGCACACTTATAAATAACACATGGGTCAAGTAATAAATCTTAAGAGGAATGAAAAAATATTTGACCTAAATGAAAATGAAAATACAACTTACCAAAATTTGTGGTATGCAGTGACAGCAGTGCTTAAAAGGGAATTTGTAGAATTGTATGCATATATTAGAAAAGAATAAAAATCTAAAATCAATAACCTAAACTCCAATCTTAGGAAAGTAGAAAAAGAAGAGCAAATCCAAAGTAAGAAGAAGAAAAGAACTATAAACATGAGAACAGAAATTATTGAAATTGAAAACAGAAAATCCATGAAACCAAAATTTGGTTCTTTGGACAGATGAATAAAATCAGTAAGACTCTAGCCAGGCTAAGAAAAAAAAAACAAGAGAGGACACAGATTACGAGTATCAGAAATGAAAGAGGGGGCATCACTACAGATTCCATGGAAATTAAAAGGATAATAAAAGAATACTATAAACCAATCTATCCCCACAAATTTGATAACTTAGATGAAATGGACCAGTTTCTTGAAAGATAATCTGTCAAAACACAAGGAGAAACAGATGATTTAATAAAGAAATTAAATTAATAATCTTTTAAAATAAATATTGTCAGGCCCAGATGGTTTCACTGGTGAATTCTACCAAACATTTAAGGAAAAAGTTATATCAATTTTCTAGAACCCTTTTCAGAATATAGAAGCAGAGGGAATACTTCTTAACTCATTTTATGAGGCCAGCATTACCCTAATTCCCAAACCAGAGAAAGATATTACAAGAAAAACTACAAACCAGTATCTATCATGAATATAGATGTAAAATCCTCAACAGAATAATAGCAAATCGAATCCAACAATGTGTAAAAGGAATTATACACCATGAACAAGTGGGATTTATCCCAGATACGCAAGGCAGTTCAACATTCAAAAATCAATCAGTTAATCTACTCTACCACATCAACAGGCTAAGTAAGAAAAATCATATAATCATACCAATAAATGTAGAAAAAGCATCTAACAAATTCCATAATAAAAACTCTCAGTAAACTAGGAACAGAGGGGAACTTCCTCAACTGAATAAAGAATATCTATGAAAAACCTACACCTAATTGTCACACTTAATGGTGAGAAACTCAAAGCTCCCTCGCTAAGCTCAGGAATAAAGCAAGAATGTCCCCTTTCACCACTCCTTTTCAACATTGTTTCTGAAACTACTAGCTAATGCAGTAAGACAAGAAAAGAAGATAAAAGGTATAGCGCTTGGGAAGGAAGAAATAAAACTGCCATTGTTTGAAGATGACATGATTGTGTATGTAGAAATTTGAAAGATTAGACACAAAAACTCCTGGAACTAATAAGTGATTATAGCAAAGTTTTAGGATACAAGGCTAACATATAAAAGTTGATCACTTGCCTATATACTAGCAATGAACATATGGGATTGGTAATGAAAAACAAAATACCATTTACATTAGCACCCCCAAAGAATGAAATGTTTTTGTATAAATCTAACAAAACATTTTCAAGATTTTTATGAAGAAAACTACAAAACTCTGATAAAAGAAATCAAAGAATACCTAAATAAATTGAGAGCTACTCTGTGTTCACAGAGAGTAAGATTCAATATAGTCAAGATGTTAGTTCTTCTTAAATTGATCCATAGATTCAACACAATACCAATCAAAATGTTATCAAGTTATTTTGTGGATATCAACACACTTATTGTAAAGTTTATAAAATTTATATGGAGAGGCAAAAATCCCAGAATAGCCAATGTAATATTAAAGTTAAAAAGGAAAAGAAAGACTTATTTTACATGATTTCAAGACTTTATAAAGCTATAGTTATCAAGACAATGTGGTATTGGCAAAAGAATAGACAAATAGATCAATGGAATAGAATAGAGAGCCCAGAAATAGACCAACATAAGTATGGGAACTGATCTTTGACAGAGGAGCAAAGGCAATACAATGGACCCTTTTAACAAATAGTACTGGAACAACTGAAAATTCACAGGCAAAACATGTGACTCTAGGGCTTCCCTGGTGGCGCAGTGGTTGAGAGTCTGCCTGCTGATGCAGGGGGCAGTCCGGGAAGATTCCACATGCCGCAGAGCGGCTGGGCCCGTGAGCCATGGCCGCTGAGCCTGCGCATCCGGAGCCTGTGCTCCACAACGGAGGAGGCCCGCGTACCGCAAAAAAAAAAAAGAAAAAGTGACTCTAGACCCAGACCTTACACAATTTACAAAAATTAACTCAAAGTGGAACACAGAACTAAATGTAAACACAAAACTATAAAACTCCTAGAAGATAAAATAACATAGGAGAAAACCTAGATGATGTTGGGTATGGCAATGACTTTTTAGATACAGCACCAAAGGTGGGATGCATGAAAGAAATAATAGATAAGCTGAACTTCATTAAAATTGAAAACTTCTACTCTTCGAAAGACATTGTCAAGAGATTAAGAAGATAAGCCATAAACTGGGAGAAAATATTTCCAAGAGATACATCTGATAAAGAACTCCTAAAACTCAAGAATGAGAAAACAAACAACTTGATTCAAAGATGGGCCAAAGACCTTAAAAGACAACTCATCAAAGAAGATATACAGATAGCAAATAAGCATATGAAAAGATGTTTCACACTGCATGTCATACGGAAAACACAAATTAAAACAATGAGATACCACTACACATCCACTAGAGTGGCAAAAACTCCAGAACACTGACCACAACAAATGCTGTTGAGGATGTGGAGCAATAGGAACTCTCATTCATTGTTGGTAGAAATGCAAAATGGTACAGACCCCTTGGAAGACAGTTTGGCAGTTTCTTACAAAACTAAACGTTCTCTTACTATTCAATCCAGCAACTGTACTCCTTGGTATTTACCCAAATGAGTTGAAAACTTGGGTCTACAGAAAAACTTACACACAGATGTTTATAGCAGCTTTGTTCATAATTGCCAAAACCTGGAAGCAAGCAAGTTGTCCTTCAGCAGGTGAATGGATAAACTGTAGTGTATCCAGACAATGAATAAAAGAAATGAGTTATTAAGGACTAAAAGAAATGAGTTATTAAGCCATGAAAAGACATGGATGAATCAGATGTATATTACTAAGTGAAAGAAGCCAGTCAGAAAATGTTTCACACTGTATGATTTCAAATATATGACATATTTGGGAAAAGGCAAAACAATGGAGAGAGTAAACAGATCAGTGATTACCAGGGGTTTCAAGAGAGGAAGGGATGAATAGGTGAAGCAGAGAGGATTGGGGATGGGGGTGCAGTGAAAGTATTTTGAGTGATACTACAATGGAGGATGCATGTCAGTATACATTCGTAAAAACCCATAGGAGGTACAATGAATGTACCCTAATGTAAACTATGGATTTGGGGAGATAATGATATATCAATATAGTATCATTACTGCTCTAATGATGATAGTAGGTCCATCAATAGTAAGAAATGTTACAATTCTTTTGCAGGATGTTCATAGTGAGAGAGGCTGTGCTTTGTTTGTGTGGGGGCAGAGGGTATATGGAATGCAGTACTTTCTGATCAATTTTGCTTTTAACCTAAAACTGCTCTAAAAAACACATTCTATTTAAAAGGAAAAAACAATTTTTTTAAAAAATATGATCCTCATTTTAAAACATTACTTAAGATGATTCTCAGATACACCAAACATTGAGAACCACCTACCTATGTTTTGGGATGGAGTCACAAAAGAAATTTTATGCCAACCTTTTCAAAATATAAGCCAAGAACGCAAGTCAGTCTCTAAATCATTCCTTTTTAAAAGAGAAAAAAAGAGTGTAATTCACAAGTCCACAGGCCATTCCTACCTAACTTTTGGCTCTACCCCTAAAAGGTAAGCTAATTTTCTAAACCGCTACCTCAGCCTGGCTATGACATGCGCAGAAAAATATTTAGATGAATTAATTAATTAATAGGCACTGCCTCCTATTTGGAGACTGTATCTAAAATTTCAGCTGTGATACTTAGGAAAAAAGAATCCACACCTGTGGGAATTGAATTTTTAATTCCATATTCATTAAAATCTCAATAGGATCACCTTATTCTATTTATGCCAACTGCATTGGTCACCTCATGGGAGAATATCTCCTAAGCACCTAACAATCTTTTCACAATCCACCATAAATTTAAATTATTTTAGTTTCTGGGACTCCTTATTTGTGTTAGAATTCAATTTTCTACAAGCATGTTCTTATATTGAAAGATGATACTTTGGCTATTGGAGTTGTTTTTCAAAATCTGCAAAGTAAAATGTGATTTTTAAGATACATACAGCTAATTTTGGAGAATGAATCCCTTCCACAAGGGTTACATGAATTTGAAATTTTCTGATTTGAAGTAATTGTTGTCTGTCCATTTTCCAAGTGCCAACACATACCACTGAAGGGAAAATTTACCCTTCTATGTAAAGGAGGCTCCATTATGAAGTTTCATGTATCATGACAAATGGTAAATTTATATTTAGGCCTAATTTTAAGTTAAGTTCTGCCTAGGTCAAAGGAAACTTAGCAATGTGTGCTCCTGATGTATATAGGAACAGAGAAGGTTTAGGGCAAAAGTATATGACATTCAACCAAGCTGTCTTTAGGGAGCTCCAGAGCATATCTGTCATGCCTGAGGGAATGTTCACATAAAAGAGACGTACTCTCAATGTGAACATGTCATAAGGAAGGCTCAGGACACTTGTTCTAATATAAAATCAGCCATGGGAAGTATTCATTTGACAGCTCACCCCAACAGACCAATTCACGAGATGCAGAGTGAACGATATGTGAAAACTAACTTTACTATCTTTACTAAGCCCTGGCAAAAGAACAAAGAACAGTGTATGGGTGTTTTAAGTTAAGCCAAGAGAAAAGTTGAGTCATACTGAAAGAGTTTGTGTGTTTATATACTCATGTATATACACATGTGTATACATACTTTTGTGTTTATATATATAGGTATACACATGTGTTATTTGGTGTATATATTATATACCATATATTATTAAATATATAGAATCATATAATGTATATATTAAATTGTTTTACTAAGGCAAAGAGAAGACCTAAATTCCAAAAAAAAAAAAAGTCTCAATAAAAGATGGCTAAAGGAGCAGACAGTTCACAAAAATGAAAAATAGAAAACTGAATGGCTAATAAATATTTGAGAAGACATTCAACTTCATTAGCAATTAAAATGCAAGTAAATATGAGAATCATTTTATAGATAAATTGGTGCATAGATTGGTGTAAAAAAAATTGTGACAGCAAGTTTTGGTAAAACTGCAGGGAAATTGTAATTCCCATAAATGCTGCTGGGAGTATAAATGGGCTCAACCACTGTAGAAGGCAGTTTGGAAAGAACTAGTATCTATACCCTCAACACAGAAATTGTACTTATAAACACCCTGAGAAACCTTACCTGTAGTTATACAGAAGGTGGTTTACTGCAGAATTATTTTTAACAGTGAAAGTGAAATTTAGATTTCACAGTGAAATTTAGAAATTTAGATTTCACAGTGAAATTTAGATTGTAAACAATCTAAATTCCATTAACAGAGAGACAAAATAAATGTATTTTCATACACTACACTTCTGATCCAGATCTATTTAACTGTCTATGTTAACGGACGTCAAAGCAATGTTGAATGAACAAAGCAAGTTGCAGAATATGTATACTATAAAACAATTATATGTAGATTTTTAAAAACTACACAAAACAATATTGCTTGTGTTTATATATTTTCCTATAAAAATAAGGTGGAGAGAAAATCCATGACAATGGATGACTGGGATGAGAGACAGAGGGACTTTATGTTTAATGCTTTAATTCTTTTAAGAAAGACAAATAAAATATAACTGAATATTAGCAAGAGTTAATTCTGGAGAGTGTATATGGGTTTTATTTTATATATTGTATTCTCTTTTTAAACGTCTTAAAAAATAGAAATAAGTTGTATTCGGGCAAATATAAGCACCATTGATGGTAGATGAATGAAGACATGAACTCATCTATGGATCTGTCTTCTACTTTCCTTGATTATTGGAATAATGTCTCAAAATTGAATTTATGTCTCAAAATGTGAATTTCTATATCAGTGCTCTGGATAATTCTCATTCACTTGCTTGGAAGAAGTGGGGAAATCGTGTAAGTTTGTGAACTTACATTACTGAAAATGTGAAACAATGCTAATATCATACTACAGGTGTAATTAATCTTTGTATACTGGTTAAAATTGTTTCTAGCCATGTGCAGCATATAATTTTTTAAAAAGACTAATCTAGTAGAATATACAACGCCAAAATTACTACCTAGGTTCAATGTATGGAAGTACAGAACAAGATTTTAATCCTATCCCTACTCTTCTATGCTATTAATTATGGCAATAGTTTCCATTTTTTAAATTGCACACCTAATCAGTTAAGACCTGCAGGGCCTTAGTCTATTTGTGCTCCTATAATAAAATACCATAGATAGGGTAGTTTATAAAGAAGAGAAAGTTATTTATTTCTCACAGTTCTGGAGGCCAGGAAGTCTAAGACTAAGCTACCGGCAGCTTCAGTGTCTGGTGAGAGCCTGCTTTCTGGTTCATAGGTGACATTTATTTCATTGAAGTATAGTTAGTTGGTTTACAATATTATATTGGTTTCAGGTATACAGCATAGTGATTCAGCATTTTTACAGATTGCATTCCATTAAAAGTTATTACAAGATGACGGCTATAATTCCCTGTGCAATATATTTCTTTTGCTTATTTATTTTATACATAGTAGTTTGTATGTCTTAATCTTATACCCCTCATTTGCCCCTTCTCCCTTCCTTCTCCCCTTTGGTAACCAATAGTTTGTTTTCTATAACTGTAACTCTGTTTCTGTTTGCATATACATTCATTTATATTATTTTTTAGGTTCCACGTATAAGTGATATGATACAGTATTTGTCATTCTCTGACGTATTTCACTAAGCATAATATTCTCTAGGTCCATCCACATTGCTACAAATGGAAGAATTTCATTATCTTTTATGGTTGAGTCATACCTCATTATACATACATATATATATATATATATGTATATATACCACATTTTCTTTATCCATTCATCTGTTGATGGACACTTGGGTTGCTTTCATACCTTGGCTATTGTAAATAATGCTGCTATGAACATTGGGGTGCACGTATCTTTTCAAATTAGTGTTTTTGTTGTTTTTCTTTTTTAATATATACCCAGGAGTGGGATTGTGGGATCATGTGGTAGTTCTATTTTTAGTTTTTTAAGGAACCTCTATACTGTTCTCCATAGTGGCTGCATCAGCTTACATTCCCACCAACAATGTACAAGGGTTTCCTTTTCTCCACATCCTCCCCAACATTTGTTATTTGTAGGCTTTTTGATGATGGCCATTCTGGCAGGTGTGAGGTGATATATCACTGTTGTTTCGACTTGTATTTCTCTAATAATTATCAATGTTGATCATCTTTTCATGTGTCTGTTAGACAACTGTATGTCTTCTTTGGGAAAATGTCTATTCAGGTCTTCTGTCCAATTTTTGTTTAGGTTGCTTGGTTTTTGATATTGAGTTGTGTGCGCTATTTATATATTTTGGACATTAGCATATTGTTGGTCATACCAAGGAAATATTTTCTCCTATTCTGTAGGTTGTCTTCATTTTGTGAAAGGTTTCCTTTGCTATGCAAAAGCTTTTAAGCTTAATTAGGTCCCATTTGTTTATTTTTGCTTTTATTTCTTTTGCCTTAGGAGACAGATCCAAAAAAATATTCATGATTTAAAGACCTAAATGTAAGACCTGAAACTATAAAGCTAGAAGAGAACATAGGTGGAACATTCTGACATAAATCATAGATGGCATTCTTTTCACTGTGTCTTCACATGGTAGAAGGGGTGAGAGGTCTCTCTGGGGACTCTTTTATCAGGGCACTAATCACTTCCCAAACGACTTACCTCCTAATACTGTCACCTTTGTGGTTAGGATTTCAACATATGAATTTGTGGGGAGGAGAGGGGAGATAATAAACATTCAGTCCACTGCACCCAGTTTGTTTGTTCATTTATTTATAATTTATATACTATGTACTATTATCAACTTGTATTAAATATTAGAAAAATCTGAATTTTTCTTATCTTTATATAGAGAAAGTTCAAGTGATCTCATCCTAAAAATGAGATGAATCATCTCTCACTGTACTTTGGACACAACAGAACTGTAGAACTATAGAATAAATTATAAATTTATTTTGGTCCGTTATGCTTTCTAATCTGGTTATGGAAATTGTTCAACTGTGTCCCTTTTCTCATCTGATTTCTATTGCTACTGATAGTTAGTACTTACTGCTATACACCAAAGCTGGTGTTGTTAGCCACTAGTTTGCCCAGCTTTGCACTAATCCCTGACATATAACATATGCCACAACCACATGTTCTCTTGTGTCAAACAGTTCACCTCACCCTAGTATATCTGAATGCTACTAAACCTTCACCATCCAAGGGCTGACTTCCTTGACCTGCCCCACCCCCTTCCTATAAGAATTCTGGTCATGGTGTTTAAGTTGTGACTCTAATCCATATTACCTTGTGTTGATTTTCACTTTTTGGTGGTATTTTGAAGTAAAGTTTGTGCATTCTTTGGAAGCTCCCTTAAACAGTCTTACCTTGGTGCAGTTCCCTCAGCATACAGGCCATGCAGTTCTGCTTAGCACTGAACTCACAGCACACAGGGACTAGGTGGGTACTCCTTAAAACTTTCTTGAAAGAATGAATGAACTTTAAATTTTATGTCTATAGGGAATATTTTAAAAATATGGATGGGTGAATTTTTTAAATGCATGAGTCTTATCCTTTGGTCATTTCATATATGCTTCTAGATTACCTTTGGACTTCTTTAAGCTGATGGTAGGAATAACAGGAAAAGTAGCAGGATTTTCACTCGTGAAATGTGTCTGGCTCCCGGGCAAACACACTCCAACAAACTGAAATCTTGGGTTCAGGTCAGATAAGCTGATTCTTCATAACTTTCCAAACCCTGAATTCCTGAATCCAGCAGGAACTTTTCAGACTACAGGTGACTCCTAGCTATTCTAGGACCCTTCAGGTAATTCTTTGGTGACATATACCTGCCCAAGACTGTGCCAAAGTCAAAGCTATATGGACAAAAACATGTTCTCTGATGTAGGGTTTCAGGATAATCATTCCTACAATAAATATAGCAAGAAAAGTGCACTTAATTTTCTCAATGCTCAGTGCCAAGACTGATATGCGAGTTTTTTTTTCAATGTGGATGGAGTAAATAAGTAGCCATGAACCCAGTCGTCCCTGAGAAGAAAGAGTGAATGGAACTAAAAGACAACCATGTAGGCTGCTAAGACCAAATCTTTATATATCAGGAGAAGAAACCAGGGATGGGTTTATATATTTTCAACAGATTATATTATAGATTTATGGAAAATTTGTGGGTTTTATCCTCTTTGATCAGTTTCTTTTGGTTTTAGTCAGTACTTTCTTGAAGATATTGCAAATGCATTTAATGAAACTTTTCTACATGTGACCTTTTTTCCCTAGGTATCTGTAAAAAGGAAGCATACTTCTGAATAAACTGATTTCAATTATAGGTACAGTGGGCCCTCCATGACCTCGGATGAAGAACCCATGGATACAGGCGGCTGGCTGTGAGGCACTTGAGTATTCACAGGGGTCCTGGAACCAATCCCCACCCTCCCGGATATTGAGGGAAAATTGTAATCTGATGAAAAAGAAGAAAAATGTAACATCTTGACAATGTAGTATATATAAAACTAAATGAGCTTTGCAATTATGTTTAACAAAATTTGATTCTTGTTTAGAACCACTGTAGATAATGAAGAAAAATGTGCATTTTTATCTTTTTTCTTTCCACCATCTATTTACTTTGCCACCATTTAGTTAGTACTTTCTCATAGCTAATCTAATTCCTGTTTAACCGCTGAAGTAACTGAGGAGTGAAGTATTCAGGCAGGGGAGGGTGGTGGTGAGGTGAAAGACACATGATGCAGGTGCCCTGCTCTAGGAGATACTGCTCTGACCCTAACCTGGAGATTGTAGGATGGAAAATAGGAGCCAAGCAATGTAAAGATAAAGTTAACAAACTTGTCACACAGCATTGACTTTCTATATTTCATCCTACTGAATCCCTTTATCAGGTTATTTATTTCACACAGGAAATCACTGGGAAGTCAAACCTAAACATTCATATCACAGCTCTGTGCCTACTGCTTCAGAAAATACATCCCCTCCCATTGAGCAGGATTACTGTATTTAATAACAGTGTTGACACTGGAATCTGTCTCGTCCCCTACTGTCTCAAGATAGGCTGTGGTGACATATAAGAATAGCAAGTGAGTAAACATGTCATTTTCTCAATCAGCCTTCCCCTGAGGGAGTCCTGAGCTTGCCAACACATGTGATATTTACCAGATCTATGGACTTTTGCCTATACTTTATCAGGATGAGACGTAGTTTTCCTCTTCGCCCTTTGCCCACAGAACCCAGGTGTGAATCCATATGCTCAAGGTATTATGAAAATTATTGTGTCTGAAGTATAATTTTATACATGCAGAATGTCCTTATATATTTGTGGTCAATTTCAACGCTCTAGTCAGGATACTTGATTCTACTGCTTATGCTTTTATGTCTCTAGCCTAGAATTGTTTTATGAGCACCAAAAAGAAAAGGATCACAGATTCCTGTGCAGTTGGCTGCCACATTATTGACCCATATGAATGAGCTTTATTATACCAAACTTGGCTTATCAGTTATCAGCTGACTAGCAATGATTTCAATATCTTACATGGTAGAGCTTTCTGTCAGCCCTTGCCCCTAGGACTCCTCTTGGGAGAGAGTTTTTAAGGGTGGGCACTTTTTTTTAAGATGATAGGCATCTTTTTTAAAACTAATTTTTATTGGAGTAGAGTTGCTTTACAATGTTATGTTAGTTTCTGCTGTACAGCAAAGTGAGTCAGCTACATGTACACATATATCCCCTCTTTTACATATTTCCTTCCCATTTAGGTCACCACAGAGCATTGAGTAGAGTTTCCTGTGCTGTACAGTAGCTTCTCATTAGTTATGTATTTTATACATAGTGGTGTATACATGTCAGTCCTGAAGAAGGGAAGCAGAACATTATTGGTATCCTCTACATCTGCTGTGTTTGCTTGCCACCAACCCGGGCTGACTAATCAGAATATTCTATCCTGCAGGCCCCACTAAATGGTTCATGGATAGATAGCTGACTTAAATTAAACCAAGCAATGAAGACACATTCACAATCTGGCACTTTTGCCAGATCCTTTGGGAAACAGATCTTCCCCGTCAAGGTATAGGCCAAGAGCACCCACCACTACCTGAGGGAGAATCTACCTTAGAAGAAAAGGCACAGGAAAGAAAATCGGAGCTAAAATTAAAAGGGTACATATTTCTGACATCATTTGATTATCTGGAAGAGCCATGCCAGAAGTAAAACAGACCACTGGAGTTTTCACTTACCTTATACAATAAATCCCTTTTTGCTTAAGCAATATTTAGGTGGGCTCTGTCACTTACAACCAAGATCTGAATACACATCACCTACAATCTCCAGAGATCAAAGAGGGGCACGCAAAGATTCCCAACTGCCAGGGAGCCTGGAGTTTGATAATTAACTGAAGATCATCTTGAGTGAGTTTCCCTAGGAATAGCCTCCTCCTATCCCACTCTATCAAAGTTCCTCCCATGGGGGTGAGGGGAAGGAGTGGGAAGACATACAGAAATGATCACATGTGAGGAGTTAGTGGAATATTTGAGCCTCCCCTGAATCACCATATATAGAAAAGGTAGAAGAATAAAAGAATATGTATATTAACAGTGAAAAAAATAACTTGACACTCAATTCAAAATGAATCTTTTTTTTCCTATCAGGTGGTTTGAGAAAATACAAATGTATTTCTTACTTACAGTGATAACTAACATTTACTGAGAGCTTATCATGTGTCAGATGTTGTTTGAATTCATTAAATACTCATATAAATCCTTAGAGGTAGGTACAATTATTATCCTCAATTTGTAGATGAACAAGTTAGGGACTTAAGTAACTTGCTTAATGTCATGCAAGTAGTAAATTGGCAGAGCTGTGGGTTGAGTCCAGTGTAGCGCTTGAGTGTGAAAATGCTCTAGCCCTCTATACTAGAATTAATCATTGAAAACATAGGAGAGGCCCAAGCCTTCAGCTGTCACTTGAAGAAAAGGAATGGATCTTAGTGTCTGCATACACACAAAAGAAATCCTAAAATGATTATAACAAATCTATGTCAATGAACAATATATGCAGAAAAAGGACCTATTGAATTAATTATTTTTTATTATAACAGAATCTTCACCTTTTCCAAAAGATTCAACTGAAATCTGCTTTAAAAAGATATTTTCAAATTCATTAACTTTTATAAGTTGAATATGGATATAGTTATTGGCTTTAGCCTTATAAAAGGAAAATCTTAGATAAATGCCATTGACACTTTGCTTAGTGAGATATTACACTTTGACCACTGGATTGAGGCTCCTAATAGAAAATAAAAATCAAGGAACATACAGTTAAAACTATGAAAGGGAAAGTATAGCTCCAATTTTACATGTGCGTTTCTATTCATTCTTTATCTGTATTAATTAATCCTACTCATTATCATAAAATATTTTTGAGTGGCTAGTAGCAGAAGTAACTGTTTTTCCTTTCTCATTTCTCTTCCGTTTTCTTGTTCCTCACTTGCATTCAGTTATTCTACAGACTTCTCCCTTAAAATTTTCTTGCTGGCTGAAAATGACCTAATAGTGAGTTCTCAGAAAGAAGGGATCTGGTCCTTATTGTCTATTATGGGCTAAGCATTGTTCTTTATGTTTCTCATGTGAAGCATCATTCAGTCCTTGCACTGACCCTACCAAGGGATGATTCTCATTTTTTAGTTGAAGAAATTGTAGCTCATGGAAGCAAAGTAGTATCCCAAAGTGACCTGGAATTGATGCCCAAAAATATATGTTGTAAAGATCAAATGGGGAAAATCTGCGTAGTATATTTCATTAGCATGAGGCACAGCACACAGTAAGTCCTTAATGGAAGCTTCCACAGACATTCTGCCTTCAACAGTTTCCAGTTTCAGGATTGTCATCCTGGCATAGGCACAGTTTCATAGGCCAAAGTTATAACTTGTCATGCCTCTGCTCAAACCCCTTTCATGTCTTTCTGTTTCTACTCAGACTAAACTCAGTGTCTTCATTATGGCTTGTAGGGCTTTATACAATCTAACCCCAACCAACTCTTCAAGTTTATTTCCTAGCACTCTCCCCCTCCTTCTCTCCAGCCACACCAAATTTCTTCCTTTTCTTCCTTGAATGTGCCAAGGTCACCCCATCTCAAGTCCTCTGCACTCATGGCTCCTCTTTCAGACTGGCATCCATATTAACTCCTCTCAATTTCTTCAGGTCTCTCATCAAATGATACCTTATCAGATAGGTCTTTTCTGGCCATCTTATCTAATGAGGTACCTTGTTATTTTCTGTTTCCTTACCTTACTTTATGTTTCTTTGTAGCACTTAAAATACTCAACATAGTAAATAAATTTATTTGCTTGTTTGTGTATTATTGACCTCCTCCCACCAGAGTGTAAGTAACATGAGAGATAAGACTTTATTTTGTTTACTGTTGAATCCCCAACGTCTAGAACAGGGTCTGACACAAGATAGTGCTCAATACAACTTTTGAATGAGTAAGTGCCCGTGGCACATGGCCTTGTGTATAGGGTTTGCATGTACCATCATATCCTTGTATGTAGTTGGATGTAGGTGACCAAATTCTGCCCCAAATATGTAAACAGAAGTGATGTGCAAACATCCAAGTCTCTCCACCTCTTCTCTCGTTCTACAGGCTGGAAATTGGAAATCATGGATAAGCCATCTCTGATCATATGGATGGTGAAAATGCAACAATAGAAAAGGAATCAGGTCCTTGAATGACCTCAGGAAGCAGAGTCACCTATCCACCCTAGACCACCAGGCTGCCTTGCATTTGGGGGGGTCTCGTTTTACCAAAGCTTATCTAGTATACTAACACAGAGACTAAACTAAGACACCTTTATTTAGCATGGAGAAGAGAAGAATGATTTTAGAGTTTTTGAGGAAATCAAAATACCAAGACTGGGTGACTGATGTGTTCTGTCAGGAGGAGATGGGGGAATGGAAAATGACCCTGAAGTTCTCAGCTTAGGGAGTGGGGATGAGGGTAATGCCATTGATCAAGTAGGAGATGTTTATGAGGGAGGAGGGTGAGACGATGACTCATGTTATGAATATGTTAAGATGAAGCTGCCTCTGTGACATCAGGGTGAAGATTTCCAATAAATTTTCCATTCCCTGCTTCAACTAGAACAGCTACAAGTGGATCTGTGATTTATACGCTGGCCTTCAATGTAAGAGTTCATGGTTCTGTGCCTAAAAATAACTGTGTAGCTCATAGGAAGGGTGGAAAGCTCTCTCATGCAGACAAAATAAAAGACTATAGATGATAGATACATAGACAGACAGATGTATTCATCTGACATTTATACACAAATAGACAATATATCTACACTATTTGCAGATAAAATGCATATCGTCTTTTAGAGCAGACACTCATATTAATTTACCACATAACTTGAATAAAGGATGTACATTTTAGGAACTGCAAGCATTCTGATATGTTACTTAATGTCCAACACTCTAATTACAGGGAGTACATAGTTTACCCAAAAAGTTTTTAAAAATCAGTGTATCCTCTTTTTAAACTTTTACTAGAGAAATATCTCAAAACATTTTTAAATGTTAAACTATGTCTAAATAAATTTTCTTAAAGTAACAGTTTTTCCTCAAGATAGTCTCTTATAATACAAAGATAGTGAAATATTTCATGCTCCAAAAATTTTACCCATAAATGTATGTACCTGCATACACATGCAAATGCACATGCTCACGTGCCACCCCCCACACACACACCACAATATCCCCTGAAGTAAGGTCAGTAGTATCAGGAACTTCAAACTGAATGCAAAACCTTTTAAAGTATCACTAACGGAAGAATAAAGACCTTTGCGGAAAAAAGTACTTTTATAGCTCTCAAAAGTGTTATAATTCAGCATATTGTAGCCAAGTTAATTGTGGCCCACCAGGCAAGGAATTTAATGAGTCAGGCATGTGGGTTAATGGTCAAGTCTTTTGTCTGCTATTACTCTCCAGTTAAGGGCAAGAGAAATGAGATGATGAGAGAAGAGAAGCAAACAACATGGAGAAAGCAGTCAGCCCAAAGTTGACGTCCCCAGGCTAGCAGATAATCACAGCTGGAAAAGAGAATCTCTATTTCACATCTGGGAAATAGGTCGTCTACAACTAAGTCGCACTGTATTCTCTGTGAAGAGGGGATAGCTTCTCACTCCAAAAACTGAGCACAGGAATG
>NW_006774670.1:2762820-2767668 GCF_000442215.2 Lipotes vexillifer
CTTTCAGTGTTGCAAAGAACAGTTGTGAAAGAGAATATATCATTCTTCTTTTGTTGTTCATGTTATATTTTCAGCCAAAATGAAACTGGGCAAAGGGTGCAGAAGCTTCACTGCTTTAAGGTGATTTGCCAAAGAAATTCAATAGAATGGCATCTGAACAGGGGTCATTATTCTCAAGATCTAGAGCCTGTTTTTGGACATTGTTACTATAAAGCACAAATTAATTTGGTGACACCTGACATTTCATAAGCAATGCCCATAGGAGAAATTTTCTTCTATATCATTTTATTCCATCAATAAATTGCTTCATTTACTCCCTCAAAGATATTGATAGAAATCTTATTCACCACTTCTATATCATATCCTATTTGACCTCCTATCCTATATTATTTTCTCCTGGAAAATTAGCTCTTTCAGGCATGCTAGGTTTGAGATTTGAAATACAAAAAAATCCATTTTAAACAAGACAAGTAGTTTCTTCTTTAAAGTATAAGTATGAAGTATTTAAATGTATTTGGAATTAGGAATATGCAAAGAGGTTCTTCTATGACTATTTCAATAGTTATATAAGAGAATAGATATGTGATTTTATATCCATCCTTTATGTTGTAGGAAATACGATGACTAAAGTTGCAAATAAATCTTCATTTTAAAATAAAATACACAGGAATACTGATAATTAAAGATTTCTTATTCTTTGGCAGGATTATTTCAAACTTTAGTATTAATCAGTCAGTACTTATTCATTGAGCATTTCACAACCACTGTATTGACCAATGTGAGTATTAAGTTCAGACTCACAATGAGACTAGACATAGATTCCAGCTGGATACATGTAACAAGGCTTAGTTACTTAAATGTTATGGAAGGAAGTCAGCACAATCATGATACATGGTAGATATTTTCCACTGTCAAATTGAGTATAAGAATTCAGGTACCCCCAAAAGGGCCACATACCAGTGGACACACATATTTGTGAGTTAAGGGTGAACTCAGAACTGCTGGTTGCTCAGTGGTCCTTCTGTGTCCATATATACACATATAAGGTGGGAGTATTTATGTGCACAGTTTAATCTGAATATGTTGATGACCAGCTCACTTGGGCCAGTCCTCCTTATCCATCTTTGGGATTACACAATATAAAATATGATTACAGAGCAGAGTATATTTATTTTGATATGAACCCAGTTCTCATTTATCACCTTCAGCCTCCCCAGGCTAGCAAAGCCTCCTACAAGGACTTACCTAACTAAAGCTGTAGCATTATAACACAGATGAGGTATGAGATACTCTGGAAGTTGTGTTAGTGGAGCCCTTTTATTAGCTTGAGGAATAATCTTATAAGAATTCACCGTGTATAAGCTACTGCATGGAAGGTTTTGTATGATGGGAAAATATGAATTTAGGAACCAGGTCCAAACCTTGGGTCCCACATTTATATAGCTATATCACTTAGGGAAACTTTCTTAAGTTTCTGGGGCTCAATTTTATCATTTGCTAAGGGTTATAATAGTATTTACCACTCAGTGTTTTTGTGGGTTGAAATGATTAAAAACATGTAGAAATCCTGCCCAAGAATAAAGTAAGTATACCAAAAATGTGTAGTCTCTTTTTTCCTCCATTTCCTCATCTACATTAAGGTAAAGTCATCACCTTTGTTCTCAAAATACTTAGTATCTGATTATGGAGAAAAAAGTTCTTTTTCCTTAAAATGATATTAACATTGATTGATATCTTTAGTTAGGAGATTGCTATGTGCCAAGAACTAACCTGAAATGATATCTGAAATCTTACAAATTTAACCTTCACAAAACTTAAGAGGTAGGCACTTCTGTTGTCTTGACACTTTACAAATAAAATTCGAATTGGTTAGCTTTGCTGTAGTAACAAATAATTCTTGGATTGGATGGCTTTCAATAACAAAAAAACAAAGCATTTTTTGTTTACAATTGCTGCTGAAGCTCTACTCCATGTGTTTTTTCCTTCTAATAAAAGGCTGAAGCTCAGAGAGAGAAAAAAAGAGAGAGAAAGAGGGACCTGAACCACTCAACTGCTCTTAAAGCTTCTGCTTGAACTCTCATGCTACTGGCAAAGCAAACCTTATGGTCAGTTTTGACAATAAGGCAGAGAAATATACTCCATCTACAAGAAAAACATGACAAAGTCACACTTTTAGAAGTAGAGAGATTTATAGTCTACCACAAGGTTAAGTAATATGCCCAAAGCTGTGCCCTAATAAGTGGGAAAGCCCACATTAGAATATCAGTGCAGAGTCCCTGCTCTTAACTAGTAATTCTAAGCATTGCGTGACTGTTGATGTTACTCCTACAGGCAAGAACTGATAAAGAGACAAAAATTGAAAGGGATAAAGAGAAAAAGAGATAAAGAGACCAGAGGTTTACCGTTACTGTAACATCCTTCTTAAAAGTAGAGGGATGGAAGGCAATCTTATTTGGACTAGAACATTGTGAAAGGGAGTAATGGGGCATATATACAGGAAAGGCTGTAGTCTGATTTGGAAGGATTGGAAATCCATCCTGAGTGATTTACTCTATGTCCTGTAGTGTCTGGGTAGTTATGGAGGGAGGCTTCATATTAGAGGAATTCTATTAGCATCAGTCTGTATCTGTCTATCAAAAAACATGCTTAAATGACAGTAGCTCAAGGGAGGGCACTATGGTAATTCTAAGTGACACATGGAACAAACAAAATCTTTGTAGGACAGGAATGTCTTAATTGAAAGATGCTTAATTTCAGCCCTTCACCTGTCTTGTACAAGAGTTACCTCTCTAAATATTCCTTGGTTGATATATTGCACTGTCATTCCCTTAATTTTTTAAGAGAAACATCAGTTATTTTAATCATAATATTTAATGACTATATTTAATCATTAAAGCTTTTTTGCCCTATTTCAAAAGCCTTAAGGACAAATTCCAATTCTTAAAATCTGGTATGCAGTGGTAAAATCCATATGTGCTTCATTTTATTTAAATAAACCACTTTTGGGACTTCCCTGGTGGCGCAGCGGTTAAGAATCCACTGCCAATGTAGGAGACACGGGTTCAAGCCCTGGTCCGGGAAGATCCCACATGCCGCAGAGCAACTAAGCCCGTGTGCCACAACTACTGAGCCCGCATGCCACAACTACTGAAGCCCACACACCTAGAGCCCATGCTCTGCAACAAGAGAAGCCACTGCAATGAGAAGCCCGTGCACCACAATGAAGAGTAGCCCCTGCTCACTGCAACTAGAGAAAGCCCACACACAGCTACGAAGACTGAACACAGCCAAAATAAATAAATAAATAAACCATTTTAACTTTTCTCTTGGGACTTGGGAGAAAGAGCAACATTGGCAATTTTCAACTGAAAGAGAAACATACATTTCAGAGACAACTAGAGTGAGTAAAACTAGGGCTTCAAAATACAGAAACACACCTTCAACCTTAACATGGGTATTGTAGACTCTATAATTACCTACCTATTTTGCTCCCTCTCAGGAAATAATTTTCGATTATGTATTTATTCACTTTGTTTCAGGAAACAATTCATATGTATAAGGCTAAAACTCAAAATGTCTTGTTTTCACAGAATCATGTGCTATTTAAGCTGTAATTTTCTCTGACACCTGTACCATTGCCCTAATAAATATATTGACAATTCCAAACTGCAGCTAGTAGTCAGTCACCATTATTTGAATAAAGTTTGCACTATGGCTCTGTGTTCCACACAAAGTCTGTATCCACCACCTTACAACATATAGGAGAAGATAGACTACTACAGTGAGGGCTTGAGATTTGTAGTTCTAGAATGAGGTCAATCTGTATTTCAGCAGCAGCTCTATCATTTAATAGCTCAGTGGGTATCTAAGCCCCAGTGTCTTATTTGTAAAATGGAATATTAAGAATATCCATTTCATAGAATTTTGCAGCTTTAAACGAAATAATGCATTTTGCCGTGGCAATAATTTCTAAGAACCTCTTTAACCATATATTTTTAAATAACCACATATTTTGTTCCTACTTAGTAAACTTAGAATTTGGGTTCTTTTCTCAAAGATAAATATGGTAGATGTAAAACATTTTTCCCCTTCATTTAAAAACCAGGGACTACGTACAAATGTGCCTGAGACAGCTGCTGGGGAGAAAGGGCCGAGGCAAACCTGCTCCCTGCCCTCGTGGAGTTTTCAGTTTAGACATGGAACTTACAGGCAGAACCATGTCCCAATATAATGGAAGATGCATTTGTGAGCCATGACTAAGTTTCTTTAGTTAGTTTCTTAACTTTGGAATCCTCTTTTTCCTTAGGGAGTCTATACGTCACAGCTCAGCTCTTAACTGTACACTTTCATACTAGATCCCAAAGTCTTCATGGGCTCTCCTATTTTTTCAGGTCTTCATATGACCTCAAACAGTGCTAAAACAATTAATAGATACTCAGAAAGCTCCAATGTTCATCTACATATATCTAATAATGCAGAGAGTCTAGCCACATTGCTTTTGCCATATTCATTATTTGTCACTATTCTAAGGTTTTATCTCCTCGAAGCTTGAAACAGAAAACATGCAATCCATTATATTCACTCATTTATTAATTTCTCATTTATGTGTTGTACCAATAGTTATTGAGTTTATCTTGTATGCCAGGCACTATGCTAGACACTGAAAATAATTTACAATACACAGAGGTTCCATGACCTTCAGGAACTTACATTCCACTGAGAAAAACACAATTTTTAAAAATGACAAATTACTATATGGACTTGGAAGAAAAAAAAAAAACAAACTTCTGTGACAGAAAATAAAACATAGCAGGATGGGGGTAATAATTACATAGGATATATAGGGAA
>NW_006774670.1:2767678-2812171 GCF_000442215.2 Lipotes vexillifer
AGAGATGAGAAGGAGCCATTCATGTGAAGAAGCTTCCAGGTGGGTAAACTGACAGACACAGAGACTCTGAAATGGGAGATAGCTTGGCATGCCTGGCAACTTGCAGACAATCAAAGTTACTGGTTAGAATAAGGTAAGGAAGACAAGCATGAGATGAGTTGAGAGGCGGGCAAGGGGCAGGTGATGTAAGACCACACGGTCCACGGTAAGGAGTCTGGATGGTATATATACTGAGCTGTTCTAAGCCTTGAAGACATGTGATTACTTTTATAATCATGTAAATAACAGCTAACATTTATATGCACTTACCAAGTACCAAGAATTGTTCCAAACACTTTTACATATGTTATTAACTCATTTAATCCTCATAACAACCCTTTGAAGTAGATGCTATTATCATTACATTTTAAAGAGAAAATTGAGTTATTGTGAGATTAAGTATCTTGCCCAATATTCTAAGCTAATAAGTAGCAGAGATTCAAACCCAGGCAGCCTAGCTCCAGAACCTGGGTTCTATATCTTACTGTGTTGCATTAGTTTGTGGGTCTTGTCCAAACTCAAAATCAGGGATGTTGAGCAAATATCTGCCCTGGCCCGGTGGGAACAGCATTCCAGCTCTTGCTCTGTCTCAACATATTGTAGTATAGTTACTAAAATCACAGAATTTTACTGTTTAAGGAGACACCAAAAATTTTTATGTGATGCTTATAATGAGACTCTTAAGAAGATAATCAGCTCAGCCTAAGTTGCACCACTACTACACAGCCATTGTACAAACTAGTGGGAATTTGGTGGGGCAGACATAAATAATTTAAGCAATGAATACCAGAATATATTTCAACGTTCTTATGAAAATCAATTTGGGACTATGTAAAATAACCACAGTTCCATGAGATCTTTTTAATAAGAGACGGTTTGAATTCTTTGAATTTGGGAAAGCAGTCTTAGATTTCTCTTGAATACTGTGCTGTATAAACTTACAACCAGATGAAAATCCTGAAAATGGTTAAATACTGTATTCAATATATTAAATAAATGTTAGGAAAAATGCAAACAAAGATAAATTTTACCTAAGTTTCTTCTAAGATCTACAGAATCATAATAGGGAAAATGGTTGCTATAGTAACAAAAGGTACTGTGACATCTAAGACAAGTCTAATAAAGTTAACTGTCAAGATATTGTGATGCATTTCAAAACATAAAAGAAGACAACTTCTAATCCTAAAAATACAATAATAGATGAAGCATTGGTTAGACAGATCGTGCATTTATTGAATCACAAACATTAACTGAGGGCTTACTCTGAGCCAGGTGGCTTTGCAAAATGCATAAGTTTCTGTCCTTATGGAACTTACTTTCTAGCCAGGAGAGCCAGCCAAAGATAAATCAAACAAACAAAAACATGTCGAAAGACGACCAAGATAAATAAAAGTTGTAAGTTCATAAATACAAAAATCAACACAAACTTGCCTAGTAAAGAAATCAAATAAGTCCTACTCAGGCATTTTAGGAACAAAAAACTTCATGGCTGCTAATTTGGTAGCAGCTAAACATGGAGTCAATGTAAACAATTTGTCTGCAACTCACTTCAAGAAGCAGATGGTACATGAAAGATGCATTCATATGCCACAATTCAAAACCCACACTCATTATCATTCAGCGTCTAGAGGCACCTCTCTCAAGAGGGGTACAGGTTGGGTATCTGTCAGACTGAACTAATAGGATCCCAGTCCTCAAGAGATTTACATAAATGACATGAAAAACAGAGAAAATTAACAGTTGTGTAAAAATATATAACTGAAAATTGACCAAGTGGAAAAAAAGATGAGAGTCTTTGACACATGCACACTCAAAATAGGCTAGAGAGAGTGGGGACACTTTGGAAGGGAGTATAGAGGAATCTGCAGTGCCTATCCTTGGCAGTTTGTTTCCAGGTCCATTTTACATGCTTTTGCTCTGCTCTGTATCATGTAGCATTATTGATCCCTGCAGCCTGTATCTTCCTTATTTTTCTGTTAGGTGGCTTGACTAGTTTTAGACAATGGCAGGAAACAGAAGATCAGAGAGTTAGTGGGAGGAAAGGAGAAGCCAGGGTATGTCTCTCCTGTCCTCTCTTTTCTTATGGTGGTGTCTTCTCAGCTGCTGGGATGCTTCCCTGTTCCCCTAAACAGCTCCATCATAGCTCCAGTTCTCACCAGGCGACCTTGGTCCCCAGAATTTATTAGTAACACTGCTTCTTTGCTTAGATCTCTATTCTAAAAATGGTAACCCCTTCCTGACTGTCTCTGTGTTTTCTCAATGCCCTGCTTGGCTCTCCAGCTTTTCCATGACCTGTATCCAATGCCCTATATTAAATTCTATCTGTTTTAAAGACATATAGGTTTGTTTTTTCCTCGCTGGGACTGGTGCAGAAAAGATAGAGAATAATGTAGAAGAAATCACATATTTCAAGTCCTTAGTTTAAATTCTCATATGTCATTTGGGCTGTCTAAACTTGGGAAAGAGATGTGAATATTGTATGCCTCAAGTTCTCGTTAATTCATCCTTCCCTTCATTCTACAAAGTGAAAATAATAATACCTACATTCTAGTGTTACTGTGGGGATAAGATAAAGTCATGCATCGGAAGTTCTTAGCATTGTGCCTGTCTGATACTAAATCCTCAGTAAATGATACTTCCTTTCCCTCCATGACTTCCTCTTGCCTCCAAGCTATCAACACCACACTTATACTTCCTATACAGTGGGTCTTACTATGTATAGGGTCTTGGCTAAGACCTTTGAGAGAGAGAGAGTGTGTGTGAAATTAAATTAAAAAAAAATTTTATTTAATCATTACAATAATCCTTAGCAGTTAGTTGCCATTATTAGTTCCTTTTTTTCAGGTAAGGAAACTAAGGCTTAAAATGTTAATTGAAATGTCTGAAGTCATATGGTTAGCATTAACAAGTGGTAGAGCCAGAATTCAAATTTATGTCTGCCTGACTCCAAAGTCTGTGGGCTTTACTCTGCTATACGACTTCCCATCACTACAAAGCTAAATCGTATTTGGTCCTTAGATACTCTGAAGCCAGGGAAAATACATGAGCCCCCAGTACTCCCAACTGTCCTCCCCTTTTGGATCTCAGCTATTGTGTAGGGTCACACAATTGGAAACTAGCTTTTAGCAAAACAACAATTTTAGAGTGGAGGATAACGTATCCTATGAAATTGAAATGGTAATATTTTAGACCACTCAGAATGTCATGAAAAGTCTATAGTATACAATACTTAAAAATAAAGTATATAGTAAGTAAAAATAAAGCACTTAAAAATGAAGGTGTATTAAGTATATCATATTAGTATACAAAGATATAGCATAAAGGTATGCAGAATTTTTAAGAAGGGCAGGCAAAGAATGCATTTATTTTTGAGATTATAAGATAAGAGACACCCTTTTAAGTATAACATAAGTAAGATATAATAATAATGTCTGAATTATATAACTATACATGCATATAATTATATATATGAAATAATTAAAGAAAAGATCACAGAACAGGTTACTAAGAACAGTTATGGAACTGAACTCATGAAGTTTCCATTTTAAGAAAGTGTTGAACATGTACATTGCTGAGACTTATCCTGTTTTCTTTCTGTGTAAGAAAATAAATAGAAATTTAGAATTAAAAAGATATTCAAAATCATACCACCACAAAGAAATGACATCAACTTTAAAATGTATCCTGCCTCAGTTTTTACATATAAAGTCTTAAATAACCATCATACCAAAACTCAGCATGGAAAAAGTTAGCTTCTTAATCACCATTTTTAGTATGTTCTCCTATAATTGGCACTATTTTGTGCCAATTATAATAAGCAGGGTGAATGCTTCCTTATTTGCTGCATAAAACAAGTAGTTCCTCATTACAATAAATTCCTACAAGAAAAATCTCTTTAAGAATTTATGAAAGACTTTAAGCTGAATGAGCAGAACTGATCAAAGGAGGCATCTATTATATTACAAGAGGGGGAAATACCAGTAAAACTAAATTGAAATAGAATGTGTGGATCACTGAACTAGGAAGATTATCTGTGAAGAAACAGATAAAATAAGGAAGGGAAAAGCTGCAAATACCTTCAACCACAGAAATGAGAGAATCAAGATTGCAGTGGGTTTCTGGCCTCTGCTTAGGATGTAGATAGACAGTGTGAAAGAGCATTACTCCAAACCTACAGCAAGAAAAAACTGGATAACCTACAAATTCACAACTTTCCTTGAAAAATGTTGAGGTTGCAGAGACAGTATCAACTAACTGAAAATCTAGGTAGAGACATGCTCTCCTTCTCCGCTTTGAATACCAACTAGATACACCAGAGTAATACCTTATGGCCTTTCCCCACACTTTATTTATTAAAAGCCACATTTGTTCATTGTTTGACTGAATGTAAAGCTCAGTGAGATTCTAGTATAACTTTCACCCAGCTAAATCCTCATAAAAAAATTGACGGGGCAATATTTCTATCTTGGCTTTTAGGTGATTTCATGTCGAGTCCAGCTCCAATCCTCAGACTAAGTTGGAGAGGTCATTTAGCTGTCTCTTAGCCCCCATGCCCACTCTTCCCTACTCTTCTCTGCACTGCTGGAGGGGGGGAATCTGCAAACTACATTTCCCATGATCCATCGGTAGCTGATTTCCGAGTAGAGCTATGGTCTGACAGTAGCAACACCTGTGAGAGATGAAAAGATTGAAAGTAAGGATTTCTCCTTCTAGTTCCAATAGTATGGCACTTGATGGCAGTTGATGGGAATTATGATGTCTGCAGCATAGGTAAGATGATTTGAGGTTCAGCAACCTGGACAGAAGTAGTACTTTTTCAGTAATTTGAGCCCTGTTAGAAGCAGCACCTACCCAGCAGATGCAGAACTGTCCAGGATGGTGTATCTTACTTCTTACTTGAATACTTGGTTACTCTGACTTCTTCTTCATGTCAAACTAAATTCCAGCTCAAAGTTACAATGTACTAAATTCCACCTCCACAAATTTATATAACAGACTTGTTACTTTTTTAAAAATCTTTATTAGAGTATAATTGCTTTACAATGGTGTGTTAGTTTCTGCTTTATAACAAAGTGAATCAGTTATGCATATACATATGTTCCCATATCTCTTCCCGCTTGCGTCTCCCTCCCTCCCACCCGCCCTATCCCACCCCTCCAGGCGGTCACAAAGCACCGAGCTGATCTCCCTGTGCTATGTGGCTGCTTCCCACTAGCTATCTACCTTACATTTGGTAGTGTATATATGTCCATGCCACTCTCTCGCTTTGTCACAGCTTACCCTTCCCCCTCCCCATATCCTCAAGTCCATTCTCTAGTAGGTCTGTGTCTTTATTCCTGTCTTACCCCTAAGTTCTTCATGACTTTTTCTTTTTCTTAAATTCCATATATATGTGTTAGCATACGGTATTTGTCTTTCTCTTTCTGACTTACTTCACTCTGTATGACAGACTCTAGGTCTAGCCACCTCATTACAAATAGCTCAATTTTGTTTCTTTTTATGGCTGAATAATATTCCATTGTATATATGTGCCACCTCTTCTTTATCCATTCATCTGATGATGGACACTTAGGCTGTTTCCATCTCTGGGCTATTGTAAATAGAGCTGCAATGAACATTGTGGTCAGACTTGTTACTTTTGATGACAGTTGTCTTCTACAGAAGTGAGTCTTTCTGCAAGCCTTTGACATGTGATGTAAAAATTTACATGAAATTTAGATCTTTGCTACTGTGGATTTTTTAAACAGACTTGTGTTTATTAGAGAAGTTTACTTTGACATAATAAAAAATAAACACTGGGAAATTCTTTAAGTTAGAATGTTCTTCCTTGAGGCGAATACTGCTTGGTTGCAAATAATGCTCAATAATACCAGTTGACTCATCTACAATATATTTACTTCGCATTATCCTGGTCACAGGATTGTTTTGAACAAAAAGATTTGGAACTGTAGCTACTGTGGGGCTAAAGGAACAAATACAAATGATAATTCAATGTGCTTGGTGACAAGCATTCTTTCAACGAATATTTATCAAACCTCCCTTCATACAAGGCTTGGTTTAAGATTTCTTCTGGATACAGATGAACCAAATACAATCTTTAAGGAATGTATAGTCTATTTGTAAGATCAGACTGGTATGCAAATTACAGTACAGAACAAAACATGTTCTGTCAATATAGGACAGAACATGACAACCACCATTAAGTGACATAAAGATGAAGCCATAGGAGAACTCAGTTGATAGAAAGAAAAATTTTGGCTAAGGAATGAAGGGAAACTCCTATTGTGGATTGAATTGTGTCCCTGAAAAATATATGTCCAAGTCCTAACCCCCAGTACCTGTGATTGTGAACTTATGATAATTTGGGAGTAGGGGTTGGCCCTAATTCAATGACTGGTTAACTTACAAGAGAAAAGAAAGAGAAATTTGAGACAAAGAGCCACAGAGGAGAAGGCAATGTGAAGATGAAGGCAGAGATCAGAATTATGCTGCCACAAACCAAGGGAGCCCAGAGCCCCCAGAAGCAGGAAGAAACAAGCAAGGAATCTCTCCAGAGTCTTCAGAGAGAGTATGGTCCTGCCAATGCCTTAATTTTGGATTCTTGCCTCCAAAATTCTGAGGATACCAACTTCTGTTATTTTAAGCTTCCAAACCTTGTAGTAACTTGTTATAGCCCTAGGAAACTAATATAACATCATTACAGACATAATATTTGGGTTGAATCATGAAGGGTGAATTGTGTTCGGACATTCAAAGCCTTTCATGTAGGAGGATGCATGGCATTCCTTGCAGAAAGAATACTTGAATAAAGACTTGAAGTTGGGAATGCTTCAAGGGAAGAGGAAGTAAGTTTTTCAGTATCCTAGAACGATAAATGAATGATGGGCGAAGTAAAAAAGACCACAAGAAAACAGGGGTTCTCCTTCTCTTTGAAGGCAGTAGGGGAGAATTCTTGCTTGCCTCTTCCAGTTTCTGGGCCTCCAGGCTTCCATGCCTGTGGTGGCATAATTCTAATCTCTGCTTTCATCTTCACGTGGTCTTCTCCCCTGTGTCTCATGTCTCAAATTTCTCTCTCTTTTCTCTTATAAGGACACCAGTCATTGGATTAGAGCCCACCTACCTCCAGAGAATGGGGGTTGTGGGGTAGGGAGACAAAGAGAAGGAAGTGTGAGAAGGAACAAAAAGGTTGAAAGCCAGCATGGAAACAACTGAAGAACAAGATGGAGCAGAGGGATGAAAAATATGTCTCTGGTAGAGATGCTGAGGAGCATGAGACCTAGAGAAGGAGACTTCTGGTTACTGTTGTCTCTCTGAAGTGCAGACATTTCAGGGAGAATATCTTTGAGAGAGAAGAGCTAGACATTATATTTACATGCATAGGAAATCTCATAATATGAGAAATATATTTTTCTTATTTAAAGGTTTTACACAATTTTGAAATCAAGAAATGTGATGCCTCCAGCCTCGTTCTTCTTGCTAAAGATTGCTTTGGTTATTCAGGGTCTTTTGTGACTCAATGAATTTCAGAATTGTTTATTCTATTTCTGTAAAGAATGCCATTGGCTTTTTGATGGAGATTGCACTGAATCTATAGCTCACTTGGGGTAGTATGGGGATTTGAACAAGATTAATTCTTCCAACCCATGAACCAATCCAGGATGGATTAATTCTTCCAATCCAGGATGTCTTTCCATTTTCCTGTGTCTTTAATTTTCTTCATCAATGTTTTACACTTTTCAGTGTTCAAGTCTTTCATCTCTTTGGTTAACTTTATTCTAAGTATTTTATTATTTTTGTTGCTATTCTGAATGGGAATATTATCTTCATTTCCTTTTCAAATACTTCATTGTTTGTGTATAGAAATATAAATGTCTGTCTATGGATGAATGGACAAAGAAAATGTGTTAAATATTATATGTTTGTGTATAATATACATATTGGAATATATATAATATTTTATATATATTATGCAGCCTTAAAAAAAATCTACCATTTGATGAAACTCCCTACCTAAAAAGAAAGACATCCTGCCATTTGATAGCATAGATGAACCTGGAGGATATTATGCTAAGGAAAATAAGCCAAACACAGACAAATACTGAGTGATCTCACTTATATGTGGTATTTAAAATAGTCAAACTCATAAAAGCAAAAAGAAAAATGGTGGCAGCCAGGGGCTGGGGCAAGGGGAAAAATGGGGAGATATTAGTTGAAGGGTACAAAGTTTCAATTACTCAAGATGAATAAGTTCTGTATATCTGATGCAAAACAATGTGACTATAGTTAACAATACTGCACTGTGTACTTGAAATTTGCTAAAAGGGTAGACCTTAAGTGTTCTCACCATACACACACATACACACACACACAAGAAAATGGTAACTATGTGAGGAAACAAATATGTTAATTAGCTTGATTGAGATTATTATTTCACAATGTATATCAAACATTAACTTGTACATCTTAAGTATATACAATATTTGTTAACTATAACTCAATAAAACTGGAAAAACGTCCTTAAAAGACTTTAAAGTTTTTGTAAATGGAATTGTTTTTCCAATACCTGGTTTCCTGATCAACTCCCTTTCTGCTTCGAAGTTACTACTTTTTGCTTTCTTCTCTGCTCACCTGAATTCATTTTCCTTTTATAGCCCATGTGGATTTGTTTGAATTGTTTCATATTGCCAAGAAAGAAAAATCTATTACTTACCTTGCCACTAATATTTCTTCAGAGATAAACGTGTTTTTTTAATTTTAAATTGTTTTTCATAAGACTTCATAATCTTTTATAAAACTGAATATTTTTAATTATGGATTGAAAAATAATTAAGATATATATGTAATACAATTCAATGATAAATCACTTTGGCTCTACTACACTGATTTCTAAGCACAGATTTTTGAGGATTACAAAACACTTTTACATACATTATCTCATTTGTTCTTTATAATAACAATCAGTGTTGTGCTAATAAGCTGGCTCTTAAAAAAAAAAAAAAAAAAAGCCCTGATTCATAATGCATGACAGTTTCTGTGGCATAAATACTCTCACTATGGCCAATTTCAACCTACCAATGATTTAAAAGTGGTTTGTAGGGGTTCCCTGGTGGTGCAGTGGTTAAGAATCTGCCTGCCAATGCAGGAGACATGGGTACAGACATGGGTTCAAGCCCTGGTCCGCCATGACCACTGAAGCCCATGCGCCTAGAGCTCGTGCTCTGCGACAAAAGAAGCCACCGCAATGAGAAGCCCGTGAACCGCAATGAAGAGTAGCCCCCGCTCTCCGCAACTAGAGAAAGCCTGCGACCAGCACCAAAGACCCACCGCAGCCAAAATAAATAATTTTTTTTTTTTTAAGTGGTTTGTAGGGCTTCCCTGGTGGCGCAGTGGTTGAGAGTTCGCCTGCCGATGCAGGGGACACAGGTTCGTGCCCAGGTCCGGGAAGATCCCACATGCCGCAGAGCGGCTGGGCGTCCGGAGCCTGTGCTCCGCAATGGGAGAGGCCACAACAGTGACAGGCCCGTGTACCACACACAAAAAAGTGGTTTGTGAAGTTCATGAATACTTAACAATCAGCCCTTGCCAGCCAATCAGCTCCAGTGCGTTACTGGATGTTAGGACTCATATTCCCATTTTTTCAAGGAAAAACAGCAGCCAAGACACATAGTAACTTTTTCAAAATCACACACCTAGGAAGACAGCTCAGGTCATGCTATTGCATACAATATGCTCTTTTCATACCATAACTCAACTACCTCTTTATTCATAATAATGCAAGTTTTCACGAAAGGCATTATTATGGATCTCTTGCCTATTCATAAAATAATTTGAGGTACATATAGCTTAAAACGCATTTAAAAAATAAAATGTATTTATAGATAAAACTAAATGATTGTTTTTAAATGAAGCAAGACAGCCAACAGCAAAGATTTTAGATATCCATGTATGCCAACATCATTTCTTCTGGAATAAAATGTTATGGAAATTGATCATGAGAACTACTGTTTGGAGGACACAGAATGAGAGCAAAGAGTAGCCATGGTTTTATAAAATATAGAAACAAAATGGTTTTCTCATAGATATTCAAAGGCAGATCATCTTACATTTACTTGTAACTCAGCGGAAGCAATTATGTTAAGATTAAGATGGAGTACATTAATAGGAAAAAATAAATAAAATAGCCCAGAGAGGTAACCCTTCTGAGGGTTGTTTTTAACTTAGATTGAACTCAAGTGTCTTAAAAACATTTTTTATCCAAAACAATTTGACAATCCAACCCTTTACAGGCCTCATAGCCCACTTTTCTGTATTTCTCAATAAAATGATAGGGAAATGCTTTAACAAAAGACATAAGAAGGCAAGAATTACTTTATATTTGGAAGCTGAGCCACAGGAGGGTATAGTTGTTCAGAAAACAATCAGAGCACTGTAGTCCAGAAATAAGTAACAGAATTTCTCCTAAGCCAAGAATATTATTTTATCTTCTGGAATAAGCTTGAAAGTTTCTCCTTCTTCCATACCTCCCCAAACAAAAGTCATCATTCTACTAGTCACTCATTTATTTATTCACCCATTCAACAAATAACCTGTGACCACCAGGTATCATGTTGGAAGCTGATGATAAAATTTGCAGTCTAATCATAATATGCTTGAAAGAAGGAAATATTTTTCACTTGAAAGAAGAGAACATCACTTTAAAAATTGAGGTGTGACACTTATCTGATGGGATTACAATTTAAACAAATGTTTTCAATCAAATGTTACCAAATAAATTTAGAACAGAACTTAAATCTACTGTTGCCCCTTATATTATTCTCATCCAGTCATCCCAGTCATCCCAAGTCTCCAGAAGAGACCAATATCCTACCACCTGACATATCAATAAGTAGGAGTCTGTCAGGTTAGATATTTTGGCACCTAACACTTTCACAAATCACAATGGCAATGACGGCACCTTCTTGGCTGTGGTGTTCACTCAGTCTGACTGGATTTTCTCTCTGGAGCCCCACTAACAAAGTCAGTTTCCTCTGGTGGCCACCCCATCCTAAGAATGTCAAGCTTATATATCACCTGTTACCCGAGAGCCAAAATGCTAAGACAACCTGAACAATGATGACCTCTACTTGAGGGGCTCATTCTCTTTTGTAATTAAGTTTGGTCTTTGGGTGTGTGCCTCAATCTCCTGTTGCTCTGGGATTCCAGCTGTGCCAGTTTTCATTATTAACAGATCCAGATTGTATTATGATAACCTGCTGTGATCAGGATTACTTTGTAAGTGTACTGAAGTTTAAACTGATAGAAAATTCATCAACTAATTGCATATCATCTAAAAAAATTAAATGTGGTTTTTCTGCTAAAAAATAAAAGATCAAACATATGCAGGATCATTAAAACTAATATCAAAGAAAACCAAATTAAGTCAGTCTCTAGGAGGCTGATTTAAAGAATCCTAATAAGGTTCAGTGCTTATAAAATCAAATCAATGCTATGCCTAAAACACTTTAGCAGTAGTTCCAATAACCTACAAACCAATTATGACATGGCAAGGAGACTTCTTTAAGCACAAACTGCCATTATGTGGAGTTACCAGTCCAAGGGTAGAGACTGGGGAATACTTCTATTGTGTTAAAACATCAGCAAGAAGATTTGGGAGATATCTGACTCTGAATCAAAAATTGTGATCACTCTTTAAATAAGACTGTTGACTCAGTTTTGAATTTGTTTTCTCTGCTTTCTGCATGATGCTTTCAGTTCAAACAGATAAGTCTAACCATGATCTCCATTAAGTCTCCAATTCTGCGTAGACTTCCTTGAATATACTGGCAGACATTCTTGGAGTGATATCTTTACAATATAAGAGTGTGGCAGTGTTTGTTAAGGTTGTAAATATCTAGAGGGCAGAATCTCTTTCTTATATTATAATACATAGTGGATGTTGTTGGTGCCACACCAGAATACCCTTCACAAGCCAGTGTATCTAGCCCCCAACCCACTGAAAGCTGACTCACAGCTCCCCCCATTTCTTTTCCAACAAAGAACCTCAGACAAAAGGAGTTCTCCACACCCACATAGGGTTGTCCTTAGTCCAGGACTGACTGACACAGGGGTACAAAGGGTGTACCCCCTTGCTTGTTTCAAGGTAGGACAGAGTCTACAGAACAAGTTGTGCTCTAGAGCTTCCCTGGGATCAGACCAAAGCTGGGTCAAATTGAAACTACCTCCAGGCTTAACTTTCCTCCTCTGTTCTATTTGCATACTTCATTCCCTTCCCCTACGAACACTTGAACAAGAATCCCTGTCTCAGGCTCTGCTCCTAGATACTAACTTGGCACATGGAATGTTCTTGAGAAATACTTATTGAGCTGAAATCCAAAGCACAGCAATTTAAAAAATTACTAGCCTTAACAAAAATCCATCTGAAAGAACAGGTATAGGGCTTCCCTGGTGGCGCAGTGGTTGAGAGTCTGCCTGCCGATGCAGGGGACACGGGTTCGTACCCCAGTTGGGGAAGATCCCACATGCCGCGGAGAGGCTGGGCCCGTGAGCCATGGCCGCTGAGCCTGAGCGTCCGGAGCCTGTGCTCCGCAACAGGAGAGGCCACAGCAGTGAGAGGCCCGCGTACCACAAAATTATAAATAACCTGATTTACATTAAAATTAACTATGCTTAATAATCTTGCCACAGTTAATTGAAGTAATTTGTCTAAACACAATGGGTGAAATAAATTATCTTTTTTTTAAACAAGGGAAATCAGTGTACTGTACATTCCCAGGAGGTGTAAAGTTTGATGCATGCTTAAGCATACTCTTTATACCTTAGAAAATATTCACTCTACAGAGAGTAATCAATACCTTAATTTATAATAAAATGACTTGAATTGATTTTCTTGTATTTAAAAAACTAATCATTATAATTAATTAAAACAATTAAAAAAGAAACAAAACATAATTGGGTTATGTGCAGATGTTATTAATTTTCAGCAAATGAAACAGAGCTCAGTTTTATTACTGGACTTTATTATGAAAAAGATGTCAGAAGAATAACACATCCTGAAATTTAATCATACCCAAATCATGGTAATTTTGGGTAGTGAAAATGGTAAAAAAACAGACAGCCTTGAAGAATTAAGATTGACTTCTTTAATATGACTATCCCTTGTTTAATTATATTCCAAGATGAAAGTTATTAGTGCAATATCAGCCCCATGTTGAGCAATTTCATCACACAGATCTATATCTATACCAAGGACAAAAGCAGGGAAGGTGATGAAGAATTGTTCTCATCTGTGAACGTTCTTTCAGTATATAATCTGAATATAACATTTAGCACTGGATTATGTATACTGCTCTCTGTGTAAGTGAATGAAAAGAAGTTCCTCACACCAGAGACTTTGTCTTACGCCTCTTGGTTATTCACTGCCTTGATCTTCTTTTATAAACAAACTCAGATGAGTAACTGAGCCATCTTGTTCTAGATGCTTAAACTCCATGAACTTCCACATTCTCATCTATAAAATGGGCATGATATAAACCATGTCTCCATCCAGAGTTACTATGTATGATATAATTAAAACTCACTGTAAATTCTGAAGTGAAACACAGATACAAGTTACTACCCTTCATCATTTGCTCTTTCTTCTTTTCTCCATTAACATTACCAAACAGACTCTTTTTAATCTGGAAGGAGATTTATATCTTCTCGGATTCTCCCTCATTTTGTTGCTCACACATTCCAAACCAGAGTGTTTCCACAGACCTTCCTAAATAAGCATGTGCTTTTGAGGGCCAATATATAATTTATATTATGATGCCTAAATCACTATGACTTTTTCGTTTTAACTCCAAGAAAAAAAAAAAAATTGAGGTGTTCAACCTCCATTCTATGATATCTGCAAAGAAATTACCCAAATGCTGACATCATTAGGCAACTACTATCCACAATTTTGTGATAATTGAGTCCTTAACTGTTAAATAATTTACCATCTATATATTCATCCCAAAGTAATATGACCCATTTTTAAACCTGTAAATGGACAATATACTGTGCATATTCTTTTGAGTTTTAATTTTTTGACTCATACTAATATTTGTGACATTTATACTTGTGCTCTAGTTTTATTTTGTTGTTGTTGTTGCTGTTCTTTTGCGGTACGCAGGCCTCTCACTGTTGTGGCCTCTCCCGTTGCGGAGCACAGGCTCCGGACGCACAGGCTCAGTGGCCATGGCTCACGGGCCCAGCTGCTCCGCGGCATGTGGAATCTTCCCAGACCAGGGTACGAACCTGTATCCCCTGCATCTGCAGGCGGACTCTCAACTACTGCGCCACCAGGGAAGCCCTTGTGCTCTAGTTTTGTTTTTATCTTATTTTCATTGAAGTGTAACCATACCACAGTTTATTTATTCATTTTAGGGTTAATGGATATTTGGATTTTTTTCAGTATTTAGCTGCTGCAAGTAACGATTCTATAAACATTCTGCTTATATATCTTGGTACACATATGCAAGAGTTTATTTAGGGTATATATGTAGGAGTTGTAATTGCTGGTATCGTAGAAAATTTATGTCTTCAATTTTACTAGACAATGAAAAACTGGTTCCTAAATTGTTTGTCCCAAAGTACAATACCATTAGCACACAGTTTCACAACAGCACTTGTAATTGCCATCGCAACTTTTTCATTGTTGCCAATTCAGTGTATGTAAAATATCATCTCGTGTTTTTAATTTACACAAACCCAAGTCCCTCATAAGATATGAAATCTAACAGGGGGATATCTCCTCTGAGTGAAAAACCCACACCTAGATACATATTTTTTGTCTATTGCATTGTACAGTAAATTATACATGTAGCTAGATAAGATATTCTTGCCTCGCTCCCTATTTATAGGGAAGGAAGTTATCTTTTCACTATCAAGTGTGATGCAGCTGTGGCTTTTTTGTTTGGCTTGGTTCAGTTTGGTTTTGGTTTTTCTTAGAATGTTTTGTGAGGTTGAAGAAGTTCTCCAGTATTCCTAGTTTGATCAGAGTTTTTATTATGAATGGGTGTTAGAATGTGTCAACACCCATTTTGTATTTTTTAAAAAGAATCATGTGACTTTTGCTCTGTAATCTATTAACATGGTCTATTTCACTGACTTTTACATATTAAAGCAATCTTGCATTCCTGGGATAAATCCCAGGATTTCATTCTTCTAATATGTTACTAGATTTGATTTACTAATATTTTGTTAAGGGTACTTACATCTATGTTCATAAGGCATATTGGTATTGGTTTATAGTTTTGCTTTGTTTTTTTCTCATACTATATTTGAATTTGTTACTAGTGCATTGCTGGAGGAAGAAATGTTCCTTCCTCCTACATTTTCTGAAAGAGTTTGTAAAGAAATGGTGTTATTTCTTCAAATATTTCCTAGAATTCACCATTTGATGTCAACTGGGCCTAGGCTTTCTTTATGGGAAAAATTGGAATTTCAATTCTTTTACTTGTTTAAGTCTATTCATATTTTCCATTTTTCTTGAATTAATTTTGACAATTTGCATCTTTCTAGGAATTTTTCCACTTTATCTGAGATGTCTAGTATGTTGACTTAAAATTGTGTGACCATTTCAATAGGGATGGTAGTAATGTTCTCTCTTTCATTTTTAATTTGGTAATTTGTGGCTTCTTTCTTTTCTTCTTTGTCAGTATGATTAAAGGTTTGTCAGTTTTATTAATCTTTCCAAAGAACTCTTAGTTTCATTGATTTTCTATGGTTTTCTGTTTTCCCTTTCATTTATTTCTTCTCTAATCATTACTCTTTCCTTCCTCCTGCTTGCTTTGGATTTTTTCTCTTTTTCTAATTTATTAAAGTGGAAGCTTATGTTTGATTTGAGTCTTTACTTCTTTCCTTATATGTGTTTAAATATATAAATTTCTCTCTAGTCGATGTTCTAGATACATCCCATAAATTTTGATATGTTATGTTTTCATTTTCATTGAGTTCAAATTATGTTCCAATCCCCCTTGTGGTTTCTTTTTTAACCATCTAGGAATATTTCATCTTAAAGCCTATCTTGTCAGATATTCAAAGAGCCACTGACCTCTCTTCTGGTTACTGTTTACATGACTTTTTTTTTTTTTTTGCATTCTTTTACTTTCAATCTATTTATCTCTTTGAATCTAGGATGTGTGTCTGATATATACCATAGGGTTGGATTTTTTTTTTTATATCCATCTTGACAATCTCTGTAGTTTTGCTGGGATATTGAGAGCATTCATTTTTAATATAATTATTTATATAGTTGATTTATATTTTACTATATGTTTTCCATATGACTGCAGTCTTTTTTCTTCCTCTTTCCTCCTTTACTCCATTCTTTTGTGTTATACAGATATTCTTTAGTGTAATATTTAAATTCACTTTTTAAAAAACTATATTTTGTGATTTACTTTCTAAGTGCTCATACTAGGGACTGCAATATGAATCTTAACTGATCACAGTCTACTTCAAATTAATACTAATTATATTTAGTAAAATTTAGAAATTTTCTCCCCTTCCCTTGTGCTATTAGTTATATATATTACATTTATATGTATATTATAAATCCAACAATAGAATTTTATAATTATTGCTTTATACAATCTTGTTTTTTAAAAAGTTAGGAGAAAAATAATACAAAATATTTTATAGAATTTTTTATGTTAGCACAAATATTTACCACTTCTGCTGTTCTTTATTTCTTCCTCTGGAATTGAGTTACCATCTGGAATTGTTTCCTTGAAGTCAGGATTTCCTTTGGAATTTCCTATAAGGCAGGTCTACTAGCCATAAATTCTCTCACTCTTTATTTGGAGTTCTAAGTACTTTTGAAAATCTATGGCTTAGTGTCTTTCATCAGTGTTAGGAAATTCTCAATCCTTATAATTATACTTTTATGTCCTTCTCAATTCCTCACTAAAATGGTATTTTTTTTTTAATGTAATGTGGTATTTATATCTGGTCAATGTACTATTTGTTTTCCAGATTTTGGGGAACATAGTTTTACTATTGTGTTGGAAATTTCTTGCCTAAAGTGGTGGTGGGGGTGGGGGAATCTATGAAATATATATTACATTACCCTTTGTTGTCAGCTGAGCTACTACATACAAGAATTAAGAAGTACAGCAAACTAAAATCCCAAACTGGAGAAATCCATATACGTTCAGAGAGCTGAAAAAGCCTTCCGATCACCGAAAGTTTTATCTAAAGAGAGAAACACATTAGATAAGGGCAGAATATGATAAGGGTGGGGCATAATATATGAATACTAAACACAACTCTTTGGATATTTCTTAAAAAGTTAGGAGCTTTATTTTTTACATTGTTTAAATAACTTTAAAAATGATACCCATCATCATATCAGAGCAGAGCAAAATCCATCATCAGACAGCTTTTTCTATCATTTTCTTCATCTCACTGATAAAGAATGCGTTGTCAAAGGCTAGGTTCTATAGCTTTTTAGTAAGCAGAATTACCACTGACCTTCACTGTGGCTGCATACATTTATCTCTATAAAGCTTGCAGGACCAAGTACACCAGAATCCATTAGGGAAAGTACGTCCAGTACAGAGAGGTCAGCAAAATCTTAGTGGTCACTCAGGTACATCATGATTCTAAGTTACAAAGAAAGATTATCAAAAGTCTGGTTTTATGGAATAGTATAAAAAATAATTTTATTCTATCTGGAACCAGGCCTATTTGTCCTATCTATTTGTGTTTTTTGCAGATGCCCTGGACATTGCAGCACATGCCCCTTCCTGTGTGCCATTAAATTATGCCATTCTCCCTGCATGGAATGTCCTCTCTACTTATTACCATTTATCAAAATGCTCTCTGTTCAAGGCCTACTCAAGTCCCATCCTTCCCATGGAGCCTTCTACAGTCCCCCACCCCACCACCAATCAATACTTTGATTCTCCCCACCCCCCAACTCCAACTGCACTTGCTACCATATTAGTATCATTTGGTTTAAGAATACATTGTTTTCTAATTGCTTTAAGTGTGTTTGTTCTCTCTCTCATGTAAATCTTTACAGATTATACTTTTACATCCCTTCCTTCATTTAATTCTCAGTAGAGAGTGGTAGACAATAGAAGGCTTTAGTATCCTAACACTTGAAACAAGAGCTTTGAAATTTTAGGATATGTATTTAGTCTATTTTACTCTCAGTTTTCTTATCTGTAAAGTGAGGACATACAATGCATTTTTAACTGTGTTGTAAAGCTTAATTGTGAATGTATAGCTAAATAACCTAGAAAATGCCTGTCTCCTAGTAAGCACTCAGTATACGTTTCTTTCCTTCCTGTCATCTAAACAATTCTGAGAGAGTTATTACCAAAATGTATTATCACATGCCATGCTATAGCATTCCAAAGCAATTTCTATATCCATATTAGCTATTATTAGTAGTAGCAAATTTTACACATGAAGAAACTGATACTCAGAGGACTAAAGTTGTTGCACAAGATCTGAAAGTTTGGTAACTCCAAATCTGGTTTCTTCTCACCTCAATATACTTACCAATATCTACTGAAAGTAATTTAATGACTGAATCCAGCACAGTGATGAGCATTAATACTCACAAAAGCAATAATTGATGTAGATGCATGTCAATGTTAGACTGAGCCCCATTGGCCACCACAGCTTCCAGAGAGCCTGAAGGAATCCCAGTGCCGCTCCTTATCTGGAGCGGCAGCCCAATCCAGAAAGAGAAAGGTCACCAGGGCAATTGAAATTGATGATGATAATGATAAATAACACCAGTTACTGAAGGCATGCTATTATTAGTTCATACTGATATCTTCTGCTCCAATCTATCTATACAGGTTTTCTCCTTGCTTTTTTTCATTCCACCTTTTTATCTCCTTTCCTCTATACCAAGAATAGTGGCTCCCAATAACTTCAACATTTGCACATTTGTTTAATCCTTTAATACAACTAAAATAATTTCCGAATTGCTTCACCATACCACTACAACAAAACAAGTCCACTCAAAAGAGTCCAAGTTTTGTTTGCTCTTATTTCCGGACTACAAGACTGGGAGTATATACAGACACATCAGAGTTATTGCAGGTTCTGTTCCAAGACCATCACAATAAAGTGAATGTAGCATTAAAGTGAGTCACACGAACTTTTGGTTTTCCAGTGCATATAAAAGTTATGTTTACACCACACTGTAGCTTATTAAGTGTGCAACAGCATTATGTCTTTAAAAAATACCATAATTGAGAAATACTTTACTGCTTAAAGAGGCTAACCATCATCTGAGCCTTCAGCAAGTCATAATCTTTTGCTGGTGGCAGGTATTGCCTTGATGTTGATGGCTGCTGACTGATCAGGGTGATGGTTGCTGAAGGTTGGGGTGGCTGTGGTGATTTCTAAAATAGACAGTTGTGAAGTTTGCTGCACTGACTGACTCTTCCTTTCCTAAAAGATTCCTCTATAGCACGCAATGCTATTTGATAGCATTTTACCCACAGTAGAACTTTTTTCAAAATTGGAGTCAATTCTCTCATACCCTACTACTGCTTTATCAACTAAGTTTATATAATATTCTAAATCCTTTGTTTTCATTTTAACAATCTTCATAGCATCTCCACCAATCTTCACCTTCATCTTTCCATCTCAAGAAACCACATTATTTGCTCTTCCATAAGAAGCAACTCCTCATCCATTAAAGTTGATCATCAGATTACAGTAACTCAGTCACATCTCAGGCTCCACTTCTAATTCTAATTCTCTTGCTATTTCCACCACATCTGCAGTTACTTCCTCCACTGAAGTCCTGAATCCCTCAAAGCCATCCATGAGGGTAGGGATCAGCTTCTCCCAAACTCTTATTAGTGTTGATATTTTGACCTCTTCCTGTGAATTGTGAATGGTCTTAATGGCATCTACAATGGTGAATCCTTTCCAGAAGCTTTTCAGTTGAATTTTCCCAGGTCCATCAGAGGAATCACTATCTACAGTGGCAACTATAGCCTTATGAAATGTATTTCTTAAATAGTAAGACTTGAAAGTCAAAATGACTCCTTGATCCATGGGCTGCAGAATGATGTTGTGTTAGCTGGCATGAAAACAACGTTAATCTCATTGTATATCTCCATCAGAGCACTTGGGTGACCATGTGCATTGTCAATGAGCAGTAACATTTTGAAAGGAATCTTTTTTTCTGAGCAGTAGGTCTCAATATTGGTCTTAAACTATTTAGTAAACCATGTTGTAAACAGATGTGCTGTCATTCAGGCTTTGTTGTTCCATTTGTTTCATTTAGAGAGCACAGGCAAAGTAAATTGAGCATAATTCTTAAGGGCCCTAGAGTTTTGGAAATGGTAAATGAGCACTGGATGGTGTCATTTTCTTGCCTTTCTTTCCACTCTGCTCCCTCATTCTCTGTAGGTAACCAACTTCAGATTTTTACATAGATCACTTTTTTTTTTTTTTACAGTGTTTACATTCTCTTCTATATATATATATATTTACATTTAGATATCTTTGAACTCTGCTCTTTTTTGTTTAATTGAGGTATAGCTGATTTAATTTAATCTTTTCCAAATGGTGCTACACTTTTCCCAACATAAGTTTTTTAAAAACCCACCTTTTATTTTTTAGTAATTTTTATTATAGTACAGTTGATTTACAATGTTATGTTAGTTTCAGGTGTACAGCAAAGTGAATCAATTATACATGCACATATATCCACTCTTTTTAAGATTCTTTTCCCATATAGATCATTACAGAGTATTGAATAGAGTTCCCTGTGCTATATAGTAGTCCTTATTAGTTATCTATTTTATATATAGTAGTGTGTATATATCAATCCCCCAAACCCACCTTTTCCCTAGTGATTTGATACTCCATCTTTCTGATATTCTAGTTTTCTGAATGCAGTTGGGTTAATTTGTTTTATTTCTGTCCTATTTCATCCATCAGTCTGTCTATTCCTATATAAGTACATACTGTTTTAATTACAGAGACTTTGTTTTACTATCAGAAGAGTTCATTCCTAACCATCACAATGCTGTGTGAGATGATATATAACAGGTTGAAAGCTCAACTCTTAAGAAAGAAGAATATTATAATTTGTCAGTTTTTATCAATAAGATGTTTTTAGTACTTTGCGCTCATCAAACTGAAATTGAGCAGGACACTGTGCACCCCCCATACAAATCCTTTCCAAGTCCCTCTTTACTAGTTTGTAAAAGGCTTCAGCCTCCTAGACTTTCTCTGAGTTCCAAAGGGCAGATTCAAACAGTTACTAATTAGGGAAGTGAGAGAATGCAGAAACAAAGGAAAAGCAGTCAAGAAACAATAGTGGGGCTTCCCTGGTGGCACAGTGGTTGAGAGTCCGCCTGCCGATTCAGGGGACATGGGTTCGTGCCCCGGTCCGGGAAGATCCCACATGCTGCGGAGTGGCTGGGCGCCTGAGCCATGGCCGCTGAGCCTGTGTGTCCGGAGCCTGTGCTCCACAACGGGAGAGGCCACAACAGTGAGAGGCCTGTGCACCACAAAAAAAAAAGAAGAAAGAAACAATAGTGCACAGATGGGGCAGGGTCCTGGTTTCTCCTCAAGGAATATACATAACAATATATCTTTGAGTTCTTCTGCAGGAACTAGGGCTGCCACCCTGGTGGAGGATGGTAACTTCAGTCTGAACACAAGATTCCTAGAACACCCCCCTGTTCCCTCACCACCAACCAATCAGAAGAAATAAATTTAGGGTGTAGCCCTCACCCTAAATTTTGCCTGTAAAAATCTTTCCCTGAAAACTGTCTGAGAGTTCAGGTTTTTGAGCTTGAGCCACCCATTCTCCTTGTGTGGCCCTGCAATAAACTTTTCTCTGCTCCAAACTCTAATATTTCAGTTTGTTTGCCTAAACTGTGCATCGGGCAAAGGAACTTGGGTTTGACAAAAGAAAACTTTATTATTTGACCTTTATTATTATCAAAACTCTAAAATAGAATTTGAAAGGGTACTATTTGACACTTATAGTTTAAAATGGCATTTTTGAAAGAAGGAAGCTAAAGATGGTGTGAAATGAAATTAATATTTTATGGCAAAACAAGGTAAATTTAAACACAAAATAACTTCTCTGCTCCTTGGCTTCCTCTCTCCCCTCTACTGTGCATTGTGCATCTGCATTATGCATTGACCAAACCTCTTCCATCAGCAGAAGTACCTGCTCAACCATAAAGAGCGACATTCTCCTAGCACCAATGAGACAAGTCCTTAAAAGGTAACATTCCTTCTTGACCTTGTAAGGGGTCAGGATGACCCACCACTTTGTACTTGCAGATCTAGATTATGTAAACTATTAATAATACACCATTTAACGTACAGACCTCTGTCTCAAAGAATGATATAACTGTGTTTTGACTTCTAATGGGCAGAACAGTTCTTGGAGCTTTCTGAGATGCTGTTCCCAGGTTACAATCTTCAATATGGCTCGAATAAAATTTTCCATTTCTTTCTTAGATCGACTGATTAACTTTTCATCAACAATGGTAGATATAAAAAGTAGCTTTTTCACAATTTGCTATCATACGTCCAAAGACAGGTCTTAACGGGTGTTAGGATTTTATTACAAACCTAGCTCCTAGTTAATGCAGCTAGTGGTACCTCCAAAAGTAAATAGGCAGAGTTTTGGGGTGGCAATCCAGTTAGAAAGAAAGGTTGGGGGGTTGGAATTCCATTTGTATACTTATCATATGGTTTTAGTTAATTTTATGATTTTTTTCACCTAGATCGCATGCTTATTTATAGTGGTTTAGGGAGCCTCACAGACATTATGGGTGAGATGTTGAAAAGAGGGCTTCAACTTCATTCTTCTTACCCCACACACATATCCAGAGCACCACTACTGAAACTGGAGGTTCCTTTGAAACTTTGGGACCTAGGAATCAAGGTGAAACAGGGCTAGGGTAATAGGTAATATATCATTGCAAAACGACTGTTGTTTTCAGTCACAAGTGGAAATACTTGCACTGTTCAATGTGGTCACCTCAGGACAATTTGCCACTCCAGCTGTATTCTCTTATTAGACTATAAACTCTTGAAGGCTATATTCATTAGGACACTTTGGATTGCCAGTGACAAAAAGCCAATTCAAACTAGCTTAAGCTAAAAGGGAATTTATTGCCCAATATTCCTGGGAATCCTAGGAGAGGGCACTTTAACAATGCAATTCTCCATTTGAATTCATTTTGCATGAAGTCGACTTGGCAGAAAGATGGCTGTTGGTAGCTCTAGGTTCATTTTATCTTAGTTTAACAACCACAGTAGAAAATGCTTCTTTATTTTTCTTTCCATGTGAATCACTGAAAAAGACTCTCTGTCTGACCTTGCTTGGCTCATATGCGTATCCTTGGCTCTAGCCATGGTCATATGTCAAGTCTGTATTCTGAAAGGTGACTCCCTCAAGGAAAGGGATGTCAGACAAAAGCAACAGGTCTACTTCAAAAACCGAGTGAAAGTCTGAGTCATCTTTGTGTCCCCCCCCAGGCCTTTGACCTACCAGATTTTCAATCAATGTATGCCACAGGAGCAAAGCAAATTTATTACTGATGAATTTATTTAATATGGACAGAAGCCAAAGTAATTTGCTAGGAAGAAAGAGGTAAAGTGGAGGCAGAGAAGATTGGCAGGTAAGAGAGTGGATGTGAAAAGAAAGAAAAAATATACAAAAAGTAGAAAATAAGGTGAAACTTGTCTTTGCTTTGTTTTATATATTTGAACAGCGAGTACAGAAAAGCCATGATAGCCTTCTTCATGAGAGAAAGACTTAAAAATCTTTGGTTATCACTTTTAAAGATCCTGCACGAAATGCCAGGGAGTTTATCCAATTCCTCTCAAGCCTTGGTTGTTGTTAGCTGTGGCATGTCTGTTACATTGCTATATAACCACTGATATTTTGATGGGCAATCCCAACAGGTTTTGTGAGCATCTGCTAACTATAATTACTGGTGTTTTACACATGAAGATCCTGAAGATAATTAAACTGGAAGGCCAAGGTTATTTAACAATTATGAGCTAGAATTTGTAGCCAAGACTCTCACCACCAGTTTCCTCACCCAATGCTAGAATTCTACCATTCCTATCAAAAGAAACATGAATCAACACAGGATATAACACACAGATGGCAGCTGTACACTTCTCAACTATTTTTAGCCTCATATTCTCTGGTGCACACACACACACACACACACTCACACACATACATCCACAAAAACAAAGCATCAGTAAACAATGGAGGGCTTCCCTGGTGGTGCAGTGGTTGAGAGTTTGCCTGCCGATGCAGGGGACACGGTCCAGGAAGATCCCACATGCCACGGAGCAGTTAGGCCCATGAGCCATGGCCCCTGAGCCTGCGCGTCTAAAGCCTGTGCTCCACAACGGGAGAGGCCACAACAGCGAGAGGCCCGCGTACCACAAAAAATTAAAAAATTTAAAAAAAAAAAACAATGGAGAGTTGACTGATGATTTGGAGATAAAAAGGGGTAAGTCACATTGTGCAATATTTAACATTCTACCAACTCGCTTGCCCCCTCCTCCATCTCTGTCTCTTTTTCCCTTTTCCTTCTTTTATATTACAAATTACTGTATTTTGCTAAAGAGCTCTTATCCTCTGAAGCCTGAGCACAATTCCTTACATGCCCTGAGGCTAATGTCTACCATGCAAGAGGCTTATCAAACATATCTCAGCAAAAGTGAGACTTTTGCTACAAAGGATTATATTACCCAAGCCAAGGGACCACAGCTTTTACAAATAACAATAATAAACAATAATAATATCTTACATTTACTGAACCAACCACATTTATGGCCAGCCACTGTGCCAAGTATTTTATAGGATTATTATATTTGATTCTTCAACTATTCCTATGGTGTTGGTATTGTTGCTATCTTTGTTCCTAAGTTGCCTAAGGTTACACACTAAATGGCAGAGCTGCAGTTTAAAGTATATTTTAATTTAAGTCCAATGCCCTGGGTGTTTTTGTCCAAAGCAAAGTGCTTTTTGGTATATTTGGTATATGTAATCTAAAAATTGGCATTAGAAGTCTTCATTTAAAATGAAATATGGGGGCTTCCCTGGTGGTGCAGTGGTTAAGAATCTGCCTGCCAGTGCAGGGGACATGGGTTCGAGCCCTGGTCCGGGAAGATCCCACTTGCTGCAGAGCAACTAAACCTGCGAGCCACAACTACTGAGCCCACATGCCACAACTACTGAAGCCCGCGCGCCTAGAGCCCGTGCTCTGCAACAAGCCACTGCAATGAGAAACCTGCGCACCGCAACGAAGAGTAGCCCCCACTCGCCGCAACTAGAGAAAGCCCACATGCAGCGATGAAGACCCAACGCAGCCATAAATAAATAAATAAATTTATTTAAAAAAAAAAAAGAAATATGAGTTTCCCTCTGCATTTCATTTGGGTTCCCGGAATATTTTGGTTAAAGTGAATAAATGGTAAAAGACTCTCTTGATGAAGGTAAATAAGGTCAAAACACTTTTTACATATATTAGCTCATTTATTTATCACCATAGACCTGTAAATAAGGGGAATAAGTGAGAGAGCTGGATCCTCTGACTTTTAAACTCTGACTTTTAAACTCAAGCTTATCTTATTCTGCCATAGGGGCTAAGCCGGTTCATGTTATCCACTGAAACTGAGAAAGAGGTATAAAAATTCACCTGGAGGTTGCACTCACAAATGCCTGTTAAGACATCTAAAGAATTTATACACCTATCTCAACTGTATCAAAAAAACCTAGGAGAGCAAGGACTGGAGGATGAATCAATACAATACAAGAAGCAATTCTCAGGAGCCATGGGGGACAAAATAACTAATCTCTCTTCTTTTAGCATGTTTAAACGTCCCATTTTAAATCTCATTTCTCCTGTATAATTTATGTGGGTTACGAGGAGACATAAATTCCCTTAGAGCAACCAACTACTTTTCAGATCTCTTTCCTACCTCAGGTTACTTTTCCCTCTAAGAGTCTGAAGTTCATTCTTTTTGACTAAAGAGAAAAAACCAAAAAGTTTAAAGTTGTTCAATTTCCTTTCTACTATCTATTGATACTATTCCATTGACTTCCTTTTCTTTCTTTTTTTGCCCCAACACAACTGAAATGGTTATTATTGCTGTTATAATTTCTCCAGAGCTCCGACCTATGGGACTTACGTATTTTGTGTGATCCTGTTACTGCAGTTCTAGGCAATTATATTATTCAAGGTAAGGATCCTATTTTTCCCATGTCCTTTTAAAATTCTGAACACAACTTAGAGCTCCCTGAGCAACACTAATTTTTTAATGTAACTCTAATCTTTCTTCTTTGCCTAGATCATTTCCAAATAAAAATTAGGTCTCTGAGGCCTCAAACTACTTGGTGAAACATCAGCCAGTTACTGTGGTATTCTAGGTAGCAGAGAAAAGGATCAAAAATAGGTAGGGATCAAACTTGATTTCAGGACAAACATAAAAAGATAGGATAAGTAATACTAGGCAGTAAAGTAACACTGATAGTATTAGGAGTCAAAAGCCTGAATTCAAAGCCAGGCTGAGCACTTAGTAGCTATCTGATCTTGCTAAATTGCTAAATTTGTCTCACGCTTAGTCTGTTAATCTGTACAATGGAAATAATAGTAGCATCTATTTTCAAAGTCTTTTGAGTATTAAATCAACTAATGCTTATGAGATATTTAGAACAATATCTGATACATATTAAGAGCCAATACAAGATATTAGGTATTCCAACATAAATATTCCTGGTTAACTGGATCAGAATCATAAATGAAAAGGAATCCCTACACAGTAGGTACCTGGGTTTCACCCAAGGGGAGAGTCATTGGGAGGTTCTCCTGAGAGGTTAGTCATTCAGTGCTAAAATCTGGATCCTGTGTGTATTTGATTTACTCACATGATCTCTGAATGTTTTGTAAAGTCTTCCATTTTCTCCTGAGGCAGACCCAGAAAATTCGTATGAAGAATTGGAGCATAAAAGAGTCAGGGAGTAAAGTTTCCTAAGCAAGTAGAGAATGTTAAGGGCCCTATTATGGAGAAGAAAAGAACAGAACAATAGTTGCTGTCTGAAAAACCTTCCTCTGGATAACCCAAATTTAATCTACATATCCATTGGTTCTCATGATCCCTGAAGGGAGTTATGTAAAACTCCATATAAAGAGGATTCTTCTTTAAAACCTCTCAAAAAGGAGGTAAATTATTTATTCTCTTTTTTCCTCAAAGCTGGGTGGCATAAAAGATGTGCTTTATCACTTCTCTATATTAAGGTCTAAGGAGTTGAGTTGAAGCTCTTCCCTGTCTTAAGTGCCCTGTCACAGTACTTCTTACAATGGTACTCTTACATTTCTTACATGATTATTTTATTACTGCCCATACCCCTTACTCGACTAAAAGTGCCAGGAGAGCAGGAACCCAGTCTGGTTTCGTTTGCCGTTTTATTCCCAGAACCTAGCATGGTTGCCTGACATTTAATCAATATTCAGTACCTATTTGCTGAATTAATTAATGAACGAATAAAAAAAGACTATATAATTCTTTCTCATCTATGATCCCCAAAAGAAATTATTAACCTGACAAGCGTGCATATCAAAGAACATAGATTTTAATGGACAGTTATTGAAATGTTCCAGAAATAAAATAATAATATGTTAACATCATATCAAGATCTTAGTTTCTTGAGAAATTGGAATGTCTTGCTACCCTAAGCCTGTCTTCCTGCATGGCAGCAATCCGCACAAGCAGAGCAGCTGCCAACCTTTTTCAAGAGAAAGTTACATGCTCTCCACTTTCCCTAAGGTCCTACTTCTCATTGTCTCATCTACATCAATGCTAAGTTTCAGCTGCAATATTAAAAACTAAAAATAATAATACTGAAATATCAGAATTATTATACCTGGCTATTTCATTCATTTACATACACATTCCCTATAGACATTTAAATTTTTAACCTTGAATTTATGTGAAAAGAAAAATATATGAGTCAGACATGTTCTGCCCAGACTACATAAGATTTAACATAAGAAAGTTTCAGGTTAATACCTTAGGCATACATACATTTTACCCTCTATGGGATAAGAACCATCCAAAGGGACCAGTGATTATACCTCCCAGAGCATCCTGGTCGTTCTCGCCTAGCCCTTGAGCAGTTCACCTGGCCTTTCCAGATGTAAAAAGCCATTTGTTTACACTGAGCGTACAGTGACTGCTTATTTTTTATATAGAGATGATTGGAAAGCATGGAGTAAAGTCATTCAGGCTATTTAAAGAGTCAAAATTTTAGTACCAGAATGAATTTTAGAAATGTTCTAGTCCAACTATCTTTCCTATCTTTTTCATTTTTTCCCTAACTCCTTCACTTCCTTCACTTCACTCTTTCTCATCCTAGGAAGGGTGAAGTGTCTTGTTCAATATCATTCAGAGCTATGACTAAAAGAATGGATTTAAGATGTCCAGAGAAAGAATAATGGAACTCTGTTAGTGGATATAGAGTGTCTGTGTCAGAAGGAAATAAGCACACATTTCAGCATATGTTAGGAAATAAAAATGTTGTTAAAAGAGTGATGAAAGTTTCCATCACAGGAAGCTAAAAAAACAAAAGCAATTTAAGCTCAATGAAAGCAGATGAAAGAAACAATAAAGCTTTGACCGGAAATCAATGAAACAGTTTATAAATGTATAAAAAAAGCAAACAAAAAGGCAAAAGCTTAATTTTTGAAAGTGATGAACTTGTAGAAAGACTGATCAAGATAAATAGAAAAAGCACATCATTAAATCAGGAAGGAAAAATTGGGATATCAATTCAGATGTCATAAATATTAAAAAGTTAATAATGGAATATTATTTTTAAAGTTATACCAATAATTTTGATACCTGGGATAAAATGTTTTAGATCCTTTAAAAATTTATTAAAACTAACACAAGAAAAAGTTGGTAATCTGGATAATCATGTACCTTTTAAAGAAACTGAATCTGTGATAATAAAAAAAAAAACTTTTTTACAAACAAAATACATCAACTGAGATTTTATTACTAATGAATGCTTACAAACATTTAAGCAAGATATAAAACAATATTTTGCAGTCTTTCAGAGAACAGAGAAAGCGGCAACCTCTGAAGGTGATACCAAACCCTAAGACAGATATGAGAAATGATTACAGACCAATGTGTCTCATAAGCATAGGTGCAAAAATTATAAGCAAATACTATCATATTCAAGCTCAAGTTTATCTCAGGAACATAAGGTTAAATTAACACTTGAAAATCAACCAAGTAATTTACCACATTGATGAAAGGAAGAAGAAAAACCTATTTGATTATCTCAATAGATATAGAACAAGTATTTGATAAATGTTCATGAAGAACTAGAAATACAAAACCTACAGCTAACACCATATTTAATGATAAAATTTCAAAGACTTCCTTGAGATCAGGCACAAAAGAAGGATGTCACTGTTGTCATTTCTATAACATTGTACTGGAATTCCTAGTTCGTGCAGTAATGTAATTTAAAAAAGGTATAAATATTGTAAAGGAAAAAGTAAAACAGTCTTTATTCTCAGATGACATGATTACATACATAGAAAACTCAAAATCCTACAAAATATTTGAATTAATAAGATGTTAGGATGGTCAATAGATGCAAAACTCAATGGTATTACTATATTCTAAAAAGAGAGGATCAGAAAACTAAAATTAAAAAAAAAACTATTTATAAGAGCATCAGAAAAATCAAGGGTCAAGACATAAATCTTTAAAAAAATATATGTGAAAGACTTCCCTACAGATAAGTATAAGACACTGTGGAGTGACATAAAAGGAGACAATTAAGGAAGAGTTGCACCTTGTTTATGGATTGGAAGACTCAATATTCTTAAGATGTCTATTGTTCTAACATTGATCGCTACATTCGCACTGTCAAGACAATACAATCAAAACAAAATCACAGCAGCCCATTCTATAAAAATTCATATCTTGATTCCAAAATGTATACGGAAGTTCAAAAACTTAATTAGGCAAGACAGTCCTGAAGAACAAGTCAGAGGACATATATTACTAGACTTCAAGATGGACTTTAAAACATCAGTAATTAACAAAGGATAATATTGGTGTAAAAATAAACAGAGAATGCAGAAGAGAGAACAGAACATAAAGAATACAGGAAAGTCTTACGTTCTGTGGTACAGTAAAGATTATATGTATTATACTGTATGTGTGGCCACTGATTTGCCACAAATTCAATGAAGAAAAAAGTCATAATTACTGACTACCTGCTAATGTATAAGGAAGTTGAATAAGTCATAGTTCCTGATCTCAAGAAATTTATATTTCAGACATATGGAACTATCTATGGCATAAATGAGTAATATAACAAGGCATGTAGAAAATATACCAGGTTTACCTAATGAGCATCCTGGAAGACGTAAGAGATATAATAATTCTGAAATTATGAATAAAACTTTATCAACAGAGAAGCTTATCTTTTACATGACCACAAGAAAATAGAAATTAGGTCTGCCTTTACCTAGTGTTGGTCCTGAATAGTATTTATTTTAGGAGTGTGCATTTCAGAAAAAGTGATTTAGAAATCAAACACTGGAGTATGTGAACAGTGAAGATACGTTATATACTACCAAGGCTTCGCAACTTAGTTTGCTAAAATGAAACTATAATATTTATTATAGATATTCATAATGATTTTCATTTAATAAACTCTTTTCCCTTTTTTCATTCAGACCCTAGCTTATGTTCTGATTGGTGTATTACTTGGGTTCATATTCCCTTCTGGGGACATACAATATTGAAAGATTCAACCAGAAAGAGTAACAGATGGTATCACTGGTATTGAAAGCTATTTGCCAAAGTCATAAATTTTATATTAGCAAGATCTGGAAGGTAGATTAATGAGTCATTACTCTGTTGTTTTAAAGTTCCCAGAGGCTGGTTTGAAATGAGTTTGCCTAAGTAGTCCCAGTGAAAATTAAATTTTACCAGGACATTCTTCACATTTCTAAATAAAAATAAATGCAACACATCTTACTAAGCATCTTCTGAGACCAAATCCTCTGTAATAAATGCCAAAGAGAGAGCATCATGTACCGTTGAGGATCCAGGATTTAAAAGAACCTCTCAACCACATTTCCTTATCTATAAAATTAAGCAGAATAACTACATGATTCCTAAGGTCATGCAGTTTCTAAGTTTCTTCCATCTCTTGCCTCATTTTCAATCTGTATTTATATTTCTGTAGAAGAAAAAAGAGAATAACACAAATCAATTTTTAATCAGATATGTAGGATATCAGAAGAGGAAAAGATCATTTTATTAAAGATAAACATGGATAAAGTTTAGACTTCAGACAAGCCAAAGAAACAGAAGTGAGCTTGGATGTGAAAAGGATGAAAAAAATTGGCTTAATTTTGTGGAGGATCCATGTTGGAGTTATCCCAAGAACTTTGGTTAAATACAGATTTCCCACACTCTCCAAAAGCAGAGAGATCCTATGAAACCATTCGTAAGCTGAAATGGCATAAAGTGAAGAAGTAATTACCTTAGGACACATCTTGCTAACAGATGCACAAAATAAACTGAAATAAATCACAGATGCTCACAGATACAGTTCAAAGCTATGGCAGCTTGATGCTGAGATGCTGAGAGTCGTTCCTGGGGAAGAAGCTTGGCAGTACCACTCTCACGGCTTGGGGTGTGTGCTGCTTCTATAACTGACAGCTGCTAAACAAATGCTGAACACTATTTTCACTTTCTGGCTTTTTTCATAAAACCGAAAACCCTCTTCAGATTTCTTTCAATTAGCAAAAACAGGTACTAATGTAGTCTTTTGTAAAAGTGAAGCAGAGTAAAGCAAACTTTCAAAAAGCAGAGGATACCTGTAAAACAGACTTAATTAAGGAAAGACTTTAAATATATAGCTATGAAATTGGGTATAAAACTAATAAATAAATTCTTGAGAAAAAAGTGTGACATCAAGAAAGTTGTGTTTGAAGAAACAAGTACTCCAGAACTTTGCAAACATAGTTGCAAGTTTGTACCCTTAAACAACATCTCCGCACTTCCCAGCTCCTGGTAACCACCATTCTACTCTCTGTTTTTATGAGTTCAGCTTTTTTAGATTCTACATATAAGTGATATCATACAGTATTTGTCTTTCTTGGACTTATCTCACTTAGTTAGCATAATGCCCTCAAGGTCATCCATGTTTTCAAAAATGGCAGGATTTCCTCCTTTCTCACAGTTGAATAATATTCCATTGTATATATACAGTCACCATCCCTCAGTATCCAAGGGGGATTGGTTCCAGAACCAGCTGCAGATACCAAAATCTACTGTACTCTAGTCCCAGAGTCAGCCCTCCTTTTCAGCAGATTCCACATCCACAGATTTAACCAACCATTGATTGTAAACATATTTACTGAAAAAAAATCTGTGTATAAGTGGACCCTCACAATTCACACCTGTATTGTTCCAGGTTCAACTGTATACCAGGGAATAGTGGTTATAGTCAACAGTACTGTATTATAAACTTCAAAGTTGCTAAGAGACTGGATCTTAATTGGTCTCATCACAAAAAAGAAATGATAATTATGTGAACTGGTAGAGGTGTTGGCTAACACTGCAATATATAAATGTATCAAACCAATACACTGTGTACCTTAAACCGACACAAAGTTAGCTGTCAATTATATCTCAATAGAAATAATTAAAATTTAATTTCTTTAAAAAAGAGCACTTAATAGTACTGTGAATAAATACAGGTGCAAGAATAAGTATATAACCATGTTTTTTACCTTAGGCTTGAGCTAGCAAGTGGGGACAGTGACAAATTAAAAGGATTGTCACAGGAGAAAATATGGAGAGTATAAAAATATATTTTGCACATTAAGGGAAAAGGCAAAGAAGAGAAGGGAATTTTATTAAAATAGATAAGAGAAATATCAAGAAAGGACAAATTTGTTAAATTTAAAGTGACTGCAGATTATCCCAGTGGAGATGTCCTGTAAGTCAAATGGTAAATTAATAAGATATACAGGTTAAGACCATAGACTGAGAAGGAAAATAGGAATGAGTTCAATTCTCCAGTCTGTGCCTTTCTAGCTGTGTGTCCTTGGGCAATTTTTACTGTAAACATAACTGGATTACAATAAGGGCTGAAGATGTTTATGGTGAGGAAATAGTGTGGGAGTAATAGAGGAGACCATGGACTTGTGCTGGCAGAAGGGGCTAGTGTAGAACAAGAACTGTATGGGTCCAATGGCCAAGCTTTTAAGGGTGTTCAGGGAATGAAAAGAGTACAAAAAGCAAGCACATAAGACAAAGGAGAGGAGTACTGAATGAGCAAGATGATTTGGAAGCATATGGTTATATGAAAGCAAAGGGAAGGGAATGAATCTAGAAGGAAGCTACGAGGGTGAAAATGATATTTCGAGGTTAAGGAAGAAAAGAACCCACTCAAAATGGCTAAAATATCATGAGCGTTCCAATGTAACTGTGGAAGAAGAGGCTATATAATTCTAAGCTAAAATGTAGTGAATGATAGAGAAATGGAACCTACTGTCTATAGTATTGATTTAAGGAGGTCAGGCCAATAGTTAAAGCTTAGAATCTTGGAGGTTACAAACATTTGAAACACATCTAACAGTTGTACTGGTGTCACATTGCTTTTATCATTATATTCTAGGGTTGGGAAAGTTGGTGGTACTTTAAGGTTGCATAATTTATGCCAAATGGTATATTTGATATTGTAAAATTTTGTCCTAAAGGAGAAAAAAGAAGGAAAACTGACCGTTTTCATGTACTTACTCTATTTCCTGTATGGTACTAATATCATTCACTTTAAGGCACCACTGCCCCAGGGCTAAGCCTGAACTCCTGAGCCAGACTCCCTGGGTTTGAAATCTGGCTCTGCAACTTTCCAAACATAGGAGCTTGATGTAGTGCCTTAGTTTTCTCATCTATAAAATGGGAGTAATAACACTGCTAACTTTACAGGATCCCCAAGCTATTTTCTGAATCCCCAAGCTATTTGCTCACGTTAACAAATTAAACTGCCTGAAGCATAATTCTTTCTTTATCTGTATATTAAAAACCCCTTTGTATTGATTTTTTTTATAATAAGCTTTTTTACTTCTGTGTAAAAAATACGTATACAAATGTATGATGTACATTTTCTTAATTTTTTTATAGTTTCTAATACGTATGACCAGTATAACCATTGTTTTAAAATGTACCAAGTAAATACATCCTGTTAGAAAAAAAATCCTCTGAATTAATACATGTTGAGCAGTTAGAAAAGCATGTTGTACACAGTAAGCTTCCAATGAATGTTAGTTATTTTTACCAGACAGTTCATTTATTTTTCATAGTAATCCTTAGGCTATAAGTGCCTCAATGTATCATGTAAAGATCATGTAAAGTACACTTGTTTATAGATTCTCAAAATACTCTCCCAAATTTAAGTAATTAAATTGGTTTGTCTGAACACTGGCTGAAGTAAATCTAAATATACCATGATAATCACTATATGCTTTATAATTTTGAATCACATTAGACATAGTCTTCTAATATAGACTGTAAATAAATAATGTAAATAATAAATACAACTTAGGTTTGAAATAATTATCTGAAATGTAGACAAATGTGAGATATATGATATATATATATATATATATATATATATATCATACCTCTCAAATAAACAAACCCTTATTTGTTCATTTATTTACAATTTTTATAACCTCATCTGCCTTGAAAGTGTATGGGTCCAGCTGACTGGAACTCCCTTTATAAAGGTGAGCACCTTTTAGGATTGAGCAAGGATCTGAAATGAGTTGAATTCTTCCTAATAAAAGGAAGTTATGGTATTTGAGTCTCTTGAAGAAGAGGGGAAGGGGGAGAGTAAATGGATAGGCGGAGGGAAAAATAAATAACCCAGAGAGAACAAAACAAGGTTGTAAAAAGCCTTTCATTCTTCAATGTGATCCTCTCCATGACCCTAACACATTATTAACTTATATTTCAATTCTTGTGTTTTTAATTAAGATTTGTATTAAAGCAAGCAAAATTGACTATGGGTAATTTAGGTAGAAAAAGATATTCTTGAAACATTTGGCGGTAGTTTACAGAATCTCTGAGGAGTCTGAAGAAACTGGCTCAGAAAACAGGCAGAAAGGAGTAGAAATCGAACACAGAATCACAGCCAAACCACAGCACAGAATCTGGCCTGTCGATTGCTGCCTTCCGCAGACCACCAAAGGATGCTTCATGCATGTGGCTGTCACCTCTGGTTGAGGACACTGGACACTGCTGGGCCTATAGCTGGCTGCTACTACCACCACTCGTAAAATAAATGAGTTCTCCTCTGCCTCTGCTTCTTGGTGCCACTGGCTCATACACAATTGACTGGGAAAGCCTATACTTCAAAACTGCCCATACTTTAGCTTCCAGAAACACTAGGAAAGTTAGTAGATGGGAATTAAGCTCTTCATCAAAGGAAAGAGATCATATTCTGGGCAATATATAGAAATATCCATTAGACCTTTTGGACATTGAGTTACTTTGTTGAAGATATTTGGAAAGGAAATACTGATGTAAGCTAAACAGAGTTTGCCAGAGACAAATGTGACCATGAGAACAGACGTCTTCCTGGGAATCTAAGGAAATCTTGGGAAAGACTTTGATATACCCAGGTAGCAGGATAAATGGGTTCAAGGTAATTCACTAGATAGCAAGAAGTGGAGGGGCTTTATTGATATTTGGAATATATATAGAGGTAAGCCACGGGTTTCATGAACAAGCTGGAATCTGTCAGGTACAAGCAGAAGGTAACTTTATTCTAAGTGGGTCTGTTTCCCTTTGACTTTTCTATGAATTTCAAGGTTTCCATGGCTTTCCCACTAACTCTCAAGTAGTAAAATATCTAGTATAATCTAATACCAAATCTTCACACTCTCGTCCAATATAAAATGTCTTTATTTACTCAGCTTAGACCTGCCTTGGGTCTAGAAGCCTGCAGTGAAGGAGGATCATGGAGCATTTCTCCCCTATTTCTTCACTCTACCTCCTTCCCCTCAGTAGCTGCTGATGTAGGCCCACCAGTATTGGAGCAGGCAGAAAATGGAGAAACAACAGTCATAAAGTAAACATTAGTGCCTGAATTATAACCTCACAGTACTGCCCTCTGGCTGTAACTTTTTAAATCCCATTTGTTTCTCATAAAGGATCTTGTTATGGGTCCCTTAGGGATAACTATCTTCAGTGACAATGTGAGACTATGTGTATCTAGTCCTTTAATGCTTTTGGACACCTGAGATGTTGCTTCACTCCTTGAAAAAAGGCCTGGTCGGGCAAGGTTCTATTCAAGACAGCTTGGAGCTGGTTCGCTTTTATAGGGTCTGCTTATGACTCACTTCCCTGCTGTCCAAGGTGGTGTAGCTGGCTATGGGCCACAGTCCCACATATTTAGACTTTTCTAGGTCTGAAGCAGTACCAGACCTTATGTCCCACAAGCTGCAGATATCTGTTTTCTTAGGTCAGCTTCCTTAAAGCAAAGCTTGAAGTGGGGATATAAGAACATTTATTGAGGCAGTCTTTCAGAAGAAAGGGAGTGAGAGAAGCAGAATAGTGTAAGAAAAGACATGGCTTTAGCTGAAGTCTCCCTACAGCTGATCCCATGAGGGTCTCTGGAGAAAGAACAGAATTGGTCCCAATGTAAAGCAAGGGTGCACACATTTTGCACCAGTTACCATTGGCTGCAAGCATCCTCAGTCAGGGGCTGAGCATATAAGCCCGGTTAAGGGGCTCTGAGCAGGATATTCACTGCATCTGCTACACCTGTTAAGCTTTTGCAGTGCTGGGGAAGCACTCTCTTCCTCTCACCCCACGTGGAAGGGCTTAGAATATATAGCACACTTCTCTCCAAAGAAATTCTTCTTACCCTCTTGAATGTTCTAATAAATCTCTTGTCTTCTGCTGGCTTAGCCTTGAGGTGGTTGATGAGTCAATACTGATAGAACTCATTTCACACGCTCCTAGCTTGGCCCACTTTGCTATTTAAGCACCTTGCCATGAGGTCTGGAATAAGTGGAACCTGTTTCATTGTTCTTGGCTTTGGCTGAAATTCTGAAAAATAAATAAACTTACATTTATCCTCCTCTTAACATCCAACCTCTCAGAAACAAGGAATGGGAAAATATGCTACTCTTGGCATTAGGTGGCAAAGGGAGGCTTGGAGAATTGTCTATGGGCCAAGAAATTATGGATGTTTCCAGCAGATTTCCTTTGTTACATAAAACAGATAGCCTTGTTGATGTCTGAATTTTTTTTTTTTTTTTTTTTGGTATTTTTGGGTCATGTGCAGCAGTTAATTTTGGCTGGAAATAAATCATTCGGTAACAATTTTCTTCTGAAAGCCTTATCATCCCTTTGTACTTTCTGTGGCAACTGAGCTGAATCCCCTCTTTTCTCAGTGGGAGGTGACCGCAATATTATGATTCCCAGAACAGCCGCAGGCATAATCATCACTTAATAACAATGGGCACTACAGAATTTCTCCTTGTCCTACCCATGTCTTCACTGACCATAACAGTATAAAAATCTTGCTTAAATTTTTCTTTATAGTTGTTGATCAGGAATGACAAAGGATGTTTTTTGCACAATGCAGCACAGCAGCCCTCAGGAATCTATGTGCCAGTGCTAGCAGTAGAATGGAATTCATGATAACTCTGACCACAGCTTGCTACAGAACAGAGGGGCAATGGCCTTTTTCTAAGAAAGTCATTTGAGGCAATTTCCACTTGAAAGGCAGCTATTGAAGAATAATTTGTTGATGCATTCTTAATAGCACTAATCTATTTTATTTACAAAACAGAAACAGACTTAGGGAAGGAACTTATGGTTATGGGGATGGGGGGAGGAAGAGTGGGGGGAAGGGAAAGTTAGGGAGTTTGGGATTGACATGTACACACTACTATATTTAAAATGGATAACCAACAAGGACTACTATATATCACAGGGAACTCTGCTGAATATTCTGTAACAAGCTAAATGGGAAAAGAATTTGAAAAAGAATAGATACCTGTATACGTTTAACTGAATAACTTTTGCTCTCTACACCTGAAACTATCACAACATTGTTAATCAACTATACTCTAATATAAAATAAAAAGTTTAAAGGAATCTATTTTCACTTTTTTCATTCTTTGCAGTTGGCAGCCAATAGGTAATGCATTATAGAGCATTCCCAGTTTGTGGAACATATATATTGGTTTTCTATGAAAATATGACAGGCAGAAAGAGTGCCTGAAAACTGAAATCATTCACAGCTGAATAACCAGATCTCTCCAAAAAGATGAAGTGTAATTTGTTGAACATGTGGATAAACAAAAACAAACTTGCAATTAGAAGATGAATAATTTCTGGAGATCTAATGCACAGCATAGTGATTACAGTCACCAATACTGTATTATATAATTTGAAGTTGCTATGAGACTAGATCTTAAATGTTCTCACCACAGCAAAGAAATAATAATATGTGACATGATAGAGGTGTTAGCTACAACTACAGTGGTACTCAGATGGCAACATATAAACGGGTCAGATCTACACCTTAAAGTAACACAATTTTATGGGTCAATTATATATGAATTAAAAAAGAAAAATTATTGCTAAACTCTGGGATTTTCAAATTTATACGTATTATTACATTTACCAGTAAAAATCAGATTTTCTTGAAAATTATTAACTTTTATATTTCCACTATAGATTTTTATCAATTTTTAAATGAGTGAAGAGCATAAACAATCTGGAACTGAAATCTGTGTAATTGCACAACAGTAAATTTTAGTTAGGAGAAAAATTGCTATCCTAAAAGGCTTTCTAATTAAAAACTAGATGAAAGGAGAATGTTGTTTTCCTCAAGTTTTCTTTCTATTCTATAAGACAAGCAAAGAATCATTTAGACAAATGCCCCTCTATTTCAGAACATGCCAGAAAACTATAGAAGCTGGATATTGGCAATGAAATATCATTTAATAAAGGAGAACTCTGGAGGAAAACAGAGGGAGCAACAGAATAATTTTTGGTGAGGAAACTTAACTAAAGCTACATATTGTCTTCCAGTTAGTGATAATAAACACATCATTTGTCTTTGATGGCTGAGAATTGTTAACAGGTGCATTGAGTGATAGAGGAACTAGGGAGGGTTTCTAATTAAAATTTCATTATAATAAGTGAATTATTTCTCACAAGTTTAAAACTACCTTTGCCAAAACTTACACCTAATTTTTAACTTCTTTATAGAGCCTGGAAAGGATATTGAGTATATGTGTAAAATCTTTGTATTAGCACTGAGACTGAGTCTCAGGACTGATACAACATAGAGTGCTGTGGTGATGGAAGTAAAGATATAGATATCCTTGTAATCTTCCTAACTTTCATTGGCTTTTCAGTAGACAAGATAAAATCCAGCATTTTTCAATACCAGACCTCAGTTAACAGGCCCAGCAAGGGACAAGGAGTGATAAAGGAGAAATTTAGAATATTTGGGTCAACAGTCTGTATTTATGTTTTCTGGAGGAGAATGATGCCCAGCTGGTAGAAATGATTGGCAATTCCTAACACTCAGCAAGTCTGCGAGGGGTGTTAGGGCCTATGCATGGGGGCAGCAGGTTGCAAGAGAACAGTATGTCGACAGACAACAAATAAGAATTGCCAGGAGTTTCTTGATCACAGGCTCAAGGACTAACAGGTATAGCAAAAGGGACACTTATCCTAACAGTTTACAGAGGACATTTTCATGGTGACAGGCCAAGGAAGTTGGACCAACCTGGGACCTAAGACCTTTAAAAATTCTAATCTAATCACTTGTAAAGTCGAATGCATTTCTCTTCCTACTTGAGCCTGGGACAAATTATCTTTGCTCCAAAAACGACCCATCTCTTTACTAGAGAGGAAAGGAAAGAGCTTGAGCAAATTATTAGTAAAGATGAGGACCCCAAGGAAGGACAAAAATGAAGGAGGTCATACTGACAGCAACAGAAATAATTGCTCAGGAGCAAAAGAAAACTAGAACCAGTAAGAGAATATGACATGTGACAAAGAGAAGGAACTACATGCTATAGAAAATTTAAATTACAGAAGAGGCCTCTATCCTGACCAGTTAAGACTGACCTTCTGAGGAAGTACTCACAAGACAAAAACAAGGATTGACAAGAGGAATTCTGGGTCTAGTCTTTGGAGTAATATATGTTTTGTTTGCTTGCTGGGTCCATGCTTTGTGTAAAAGGATAGTCATAGGTTCTAACTGGAGGCAGGGTCTTCCTAGAGCAGCACTGTCCAAAAGAAATTTATTGCGAGCCACATATGCAATTTAAAATTTTCTAACAGCACATTAAAAAGAAACAGGTAAAATGTATTTCAATAATACATTTTATTTAACACTATCTAAAATAATCTCACTTCAATATGTATTCAATATAAAAATTATTAAACAGATATTTTAAATTCTTTTTTAGATACTAAATCTCTGAAGTCTAGTGTGTATTTTATAATCACAGTACATCTCAATTGGGACTAGTCACTTTTCAGGTGCTCAGGAGCCACATGGGACCAATGGCTACAATATTGGACAGCTCATTCCTAGAGGGTGAATATATCTAAAATGTGGAAGTAAGCCAAGCAAGGCCTGTCAGGCTTTCTAATTCTTAGTTTCTTGATCCCACATCACTTTTCCTCAGCAACCTCACTCAATCAAATATTTCCTCATTCACATATGTATACAACCATTCGCCCCCTGCTGACTCCTCTTTCTTGGGCTAGAAAAGTCCTCAAGTCTCTCCCATACTTAAATGCAAAGCAAACATTCAATTCCCTTCTCTTCAATACAACCAGGTTTCCTCTGAGTGATATACACTCATTCTTGTCATTTTCTCAGACATCACTCACCTCTCAAACCTGAGCTGGGACATTACACAAGTCCAGGGTCTCCATCCCCAGAGACTATAATAGAAGAGGTTTTCCTGGTGGTCATTTCTCAAGGTATTGAACTTTTCCTTCTGTCCCCAACCACTCCACAGAACCTGCTGTCATCACAATAACAACTTGCCTCTTTATTGCACAATGCAGTAACACATTTTAGTCCTTTTTTGCCCTAATCACTCAGCAGTATCTGTTCACCTCTGTGTTTCCCTAACAAGAATATCACTTGTTTTTAGTCCTCTCTCTCTCGTGTTGCTTCTTCCTGGTCTCTTTCCAGGCTTACATTTTTGGACCCATCCTTTACATTCTAGTTTTTCTTGGGGTCTGTACTTCTCTCTCTCTCCTGTTCTCACATTAAAAACTTTTAAGAGTTCTTTTAACTCTCATACCATCAGTTAGGGCCTATTCTTCTAAATCTGTATTTTTACCCTAGATTTAAATTCCTGGACAACAAACCATATAGCCAGCCTCTTAATTTACATCTCTCTTCAGATAGCTCTCAGGGATTTCAAACTCAAATGTCTGAAACATAATTTATCTTCTCCATCAGGAATACTCCTGAATTCCCTGCCGAATCAAGAGTATGCCCACCTACTCCTTCACTAGAATCAGTCACTTGTCACCATTATTTATTATTCTTACTCCCTTAACTTCAGTTACTCAGCCACAGTACCCTGTCATTTTACTGACTTTATATTTCTTGAAACAGTGCCCACCTTTCCATTCCTCTTCTTGCTATTTTATTTAGACATTGTCAAAGAGACATAATGGAAGAAGCATGTGGTTTTGAAACAAGTTTCCTAACCTTGCTGAACATCATTTCCTTCGTATCACACTTGTGAAAAGTATGTAAGATAACACATAATGGACACTGAATATCTCATTATTAATAATCCCTTGGGCTTCCCTGGTGGCGCAGTGGTTGAGAGTCCGCCTGCCGATGCAGGGGACGCGGGTTCGTGCCCCGGTCCGGGAAGATCCCACATGCCGCGGAGCGGCTGGGCCCGTGAGCCATGGCCGCTGAACCTGCGCGTCCGGAGCCTGTGCTCCGCGACGGGAGAGGCCACAACAGTGAGACGCCCGCGTACCGGAAAAAAAAAAAAAAAATCCCTCAAAGGACTCTCTAATCTTCACAATAAATACAAATACCATAGAACAGCCTACAAAGACATTTATGATCTAGTCCCCAGTTTTTATAACTTTCACTTTAAAATCTTCTCTTTGTTAACAAAGACGAACTTATTTTTTTCTAGAAGCAATTGTGCATTTACTCATTTTGCTCCCCCTACCTTGAACGTTTCACTGCAGTAATTCTTATCTGATAGTTGCCTACAGATTTTTATCTGTTCCCAAATTTTGCTAAGCTACGAACTCCTTCAAGATTCTTTCCCTTGATACCTCAGTCTTCATATATTTAATCATAGCACTCAGTCAATAGAATTATATGTTCAATTATTTGTTTCAGAGGTCTTATCTTAGTGGTTATCAAGCCTCTCCAATGTAACAGACACAAGAATATAAAAATGAATGAATGAATGAATGCTTTGATTTGAACTGATTCATTCGAATGAATGTAGATAGTCTGTGTATCACACTAAAAATTGACGGAATAAAACTGAAAGTCATGGCATTAAAAGTGAAGAAAGCATTAGAGGGAAATAGATGGTTATATTGATAACATGAAAAGACAGGATTTTGGTTTCTAAACCAAGATATATTATAGAGCAATGATGGACAGACTCTTGGCAAGAATCTAAGAGGTCCTCCGGAGACTTGAAAGTACTACTTGACATGTACTCATAAAGAGAAGTTCAAACTAAAATTTAAAGGAAACTGACTCAGGGAAAATTGAGGGAACAGGGAAAACTAACAGAGCAGTTCCATTGTCGGAAATGTTATAAAATAATTACCTGGAGAAAATAACAGGTATGATGTTACTTTATGTAATTATAGGCTCAGAAGTAGATGTAATAAGTTGATTAAGCTTGAAATTAATTCCTGGTGTTTGCTTTGGAGGTTCTAGTCATTCATCAAAGTAGACTACACTTAGATATTTCTATTAAAGCAAGAGAGTGTTAATATAGCAGATAATCTGAAAACATAATTCTTTAGATACAAGAGAACATAGATTTGTAAGCAGCAATAAAATATCAAGATACTGCACTTACCCTACGTTAAAAAACTATGGCTGAGAGGAGGAGATGGACATAAAGAGAAGACGTGTTGCACCTTCTGAAGAAGTTTGAGGAATCCAGACACAGGGACCTCTATCCCTCCTGTAGGGGTTAAGTCCGGGAAAGTAGCAAGAATCCAAAATTTTCCTCTCGCTTGTACAGTTCAAGGATAAAAGATATATACTTGAGAGTCTAAGCAAATGGGCTTGGGACAGAATTATAGAGGACATGTTTTATGAGAAGGATTCATGGAAGATGAAATATACTTTCTTCTACCAGAGTGAATGTGCTTCAGAAAATCCAGCAGACTTGAAGTTGAGATAAAGAGGATATTGACATTGACATTCATGAACCAAATGCTCTACAGAAATAAAATGTATTATTGGGCGTCAGTGTGGGGTCTTACAATATTTGTGACCCTTAGAACATAGAGAAACTGGTGGGAATGCTGAATTGGTTGAGATAAAGTCTCTGCCTCTTGGTAGAAGCGGAGTATCTGATAGAACTTTAGTGCAGTTAAAGAAGAATAAAGGATATTACATTTTTGCCCGCGAAAGTTATACACACTACACTAAGGAATAAAAAAAAAAAAAAAGTAAAATAGAACCTGAAAAAGAAAAGATTCAAAGAAACGTGATGGTTGTCTTCAAATATCTGAAGGACATCAAAATGTAATTTCTTCTGGGTGTAGTTTCAGGAGGCAGATGATATTTTCAGTAAGTGGAAATTAGAGAGTGACATATTCTTGGTAAGTTAAACAAACAAACAAAAAACCCAACCCTACTGGTGAGAGTCTTTTGACAATAGAATGAACTCTGTATTGATGGATTAAGCTCTGCCACTGGGGCCTGGAAGAGAACCAATATGAGGGCTATAGAAGCAGTTTGTCAGTTTGGTGAGACAACAGTCCACATGTTTTCTAACGTGCTACCATGATGGCATAAATTTTCACGGTATATCAAAGCCTCAGCACACAGAGACAGCTCCTCTGAACAGGAATCTAAAAGAGTGCCAAAATAACAAGAGTTTTAACCTGTATCTCAACAAAATTTAAACCAAAAAAGGTCTTGCAGAAATATGTAGAAACACTTAAAAGCTTTGCAAGTTCTGTTTGAACACTTGTGCCTTTTATGTTTTGCTGAAGCATTTACCCAGCTCTGAGACTAATCGATGATAAGATGCTGCCAAGGATAACACTGGTTCTGTCACACATCTACAGTAATAAGACTCAAAATTATGTTAATGCATTCTTGTAGGG
>NW_006774670.1:2812181-2822775 GCF_000442215.2 Lipotes vexillifer
ACACTGGAAAAAAGCTTTGTGAAAAAAGAACGTCTGCCATTCTTGTCATGCTTTTCTAACTGTGATAAAGACATGTAGCTGACAGAGTTGTAACTGAAAAATGATTTCTTTTGCAACTTATCAGCTCTTGACAATGGATGGTTATTTTAATGAGAGAGCTTTTATAGGATTTTTAAATTTGAGTTGTTAATTCAGTAGTTGCAGGGATCATTTTATGAGATAGCTGATAGAAATGTTTTAAAACCACTGAGATATTCACCAGTAATATTCAATTATTCATAACTGTGTCTCTAGTCATCAACTCACCCTCTATCATTACGGACACTGGCTTGAGTAACCATCAAAATAATCACTTCTATCACTTTGGAGGGTAGGCATCATTAACTATAAATTGTGATGCAGAACAGCATCAATATTACATCAACCTGTAGGAAGCCTAATATATTCAATTAATATAATTCAAAACAAAAACACAAGCTAACAAGTATAAATAGGGATGAGGATGCTAATCATCATTTATCATATTTTAATATATTAAAGTTTATGACTACAAAGTTGATTTTTTATATATAATCACTTTGGTAAATGAAAAGAAGATATAATGGAAAAATTTTAATTACTGGTGGAGGCTTTCAGTCAGTCATTTGCAGAATTTAAAACTAGGACTCAGAGCCTCAAGATTGGTACAGCTGATGGAATCATATTTCAAGTGACATAAATAATTTCTTTTAAACTTGGCTGCATTTATTATTTTATCTTTTATATTAAATGATTATTAAGCCATATACCAGTCATAGATGCCCCAAATTACTCATGAATGCAAATGAAAATAGCATAGTAGGTATATAGACACATAGAATTACATAGCTACATGGATTTGCATGATAATTCCAGACATCTGGACCTTTCAATATATAATCATTGTACCCTTGTCACACCCTTCACTGTGCTAAGTGATACACGATACTAATTATATCTACTTTTCATTGAGTGCATATGCTAATCCAAATATGATTTTAAGTGTTTTAGATATTCTCATTTAATCCATACAACATATGACATAGATATTATTTTATTCCAAGTTTACCATGTGGAAACTGAGCATCAAAGAAGTTAACTAACTTGTCCAGGTATCAAATAAGTGGGGTTTCAGTTTCTAACTAGGACTTTGAAGTCCATACATGTCACCACAAATCTATCCCACCTCTTGAAAGCTGAAGTGTACATGATCCTTTTAAAAAGTTGCTGAAATAACACTTTCCTCTTTATTTTCACTTTTGGCTGAATCTCCAATGCCAAGAATGTTTATTTAATGTCTGAACATTCTAGAAGGAAACATCACGCCACCCTTAGAGAATTTGAGTGATAACCACTAAAAATCAGGTTAATGACATTTAGGTTATCACTGATCTTGAAGGTAGATAAAGAAAGACTTGAATATTGATTAGGAAAGTGAATATTTCTTTAGAAAGAAGAGTAATTTTAGAGTGAAGTGTCTGTTTTTTTTTTAACTTCATAGTATGGTGGGGTTACTTTCCTTAACTGAATCCAAGCATACCAATTATTCTTTTGCCACATAACTAGTCACCACAAAATTTAGTGGCTTAAAATAATAACCATTGATTTAGCTTGTAATTATGTGGCTCAACTACTGGGGTGGCATTCCACTGGGCAGTCTCCTGACTTATGGCTGGACTTAGGCTTCTTCATTTAGCTCTCTGATCAGGTGAGAGAAGGCTGACCTAGTGAAACTTCAGTTGAGATAGTTCATCTGGATTCCACGTGGTCTCTCATCTTCCAGCAGTTTAGCCCATACTGATTCACATGGCAGAGGTGATAGGGGTCCCAAGTGGGAGAGTAGAAATATGCAAGGTCTTTTGAGTACTAGCACTGGGACTGACCCAACAGTGCTTTTACCAGCCCAGATTAAATCCATATTTAAGGGTGGAGAAGTAGACTCAACCCTCTGATGAAAGGAGCTGTAAAATCATGTTGCAAGAAGTGTGAACAGTAACAGTAGAGAACTGGGGCCATTTTTTCACTTTACCCCCTTAAGTGAAGAACCCTCCAAAAGAACCATCTGAAGAGTTTGGACTGTATCTTTTGAAATGCTGAAAATTCAGAGCCTGGCACATGACTCACTGATGAAAAGAATAAAAAGAGGAAGAGAAAGAGAGATAACCCCAGAGGGAGAAAGCTGTACTGTGTTGTTTGTGGTGACAAGTAGTCATGTTTTCTGTGAGACATATGTAAACCCCTCAGAGTTATATCAAAAGGTCTCCATCGAAAAAAACCTCCTTTGGGTGAGTCTGTTATGGAGTGGATTGTAGGAAAATAAGAGCAGAGGAGAAAATATAAGTAGCCAGACAGCAGAGATTTTTGACCCCACTAGAAAAGTATAGTCAGAGGAACCTAATAGTTGTATCTTAGAAGAACAACAACAACAAGAATTTTTAATCCCTAAATCTAGAATATAAGCATTGATAACTGTCACCACAGAGCCTACCACACTAGATTACTACTGCTACTATTAGATTGCTACTTATTACTTACTAATTACTACCATTACATACTAGATTACTACTACGATTACCACTCCAGTAGCCAAGTAAAAATTTTCTGACCCTACGTATCTTCTGTCCCTTAGCTTCAACACTAGAATATCTGAGGCAACAAAATGATTGGGGATGAGGAGTAGAATAGAAGAGCAAGGGTAAGTATTGAAGAAGCCAGCACATCAGTGAGCAGCTATGTGACACTGTGCAACCAGAATATCACCATTTCATATCACCTCTACTGCCACTTCCCTGGTCCAGGGCATTGACTCATGAATTACTGCATTAACCTCCTCCCTGCTTCTACCCTTGCCCATTACAGTCTATTCTTGACACAGCCGTAGTGATTCTGTTCAAAATTAAGTCAAAACCATGCATTCCTCTACATAGACACCCATTTCTCTTAGACTAAAAATCAAAATCATAAAATGGCCTAAAGGCTTGGAGCAGACATGAAGGTGTGCTGCTCAGATGTCCTTTCAAAAAATAACCCGACATCCAGCTGCTTGAGGTACAGTTAGCTGAGAGTTTCTAACTGCAGGACCTCAGTATCTGCTGCAGTATTTGAGGCCACACACTTCCCAGGTAGTCCCCAGCCAATGATGTACATATAGTGTGAAACTAGACCAGCCAAATGCAAGACTCCTCTTACAGGCCATCTTTGCTCTGAAACACTGGTTTAGCTGAGAATATGTTAAATATGAATCACAGTGAGGTAGTCCCTGCCCAATTCTATCTCCTTTCCTCAGATATTAGATTTGCTTTGCAGTCTGAAGGCTTTCCCTAACCAATTCTGCCCCCTTCTTCCTTTTTTTAAAATTGAAGTATAATTGATTTACAATATTATATTAGCTACGGTAATCAAAACAGCCTCATAATGGCACAAAAACAGACACATACATCAATGGAACAGAATAGACAGCCCCAAAATAAACCCATGTACCTATGACCAATTAATCTACAACAAAAGAGACAAGAATATACAATGAAGAAAAACAGTCCCTTCAATAAGTGATGCTGGGAAAACTGGACATCTACATGTAAAAGAATGAGATTAGAACATTTCCTCACACCATATACAAGAATAACTCGAAATGGATTAAAGACCTAAATATAAAACCTGAAATCATAAAACTCCTAGAAAAGAACATAGGCAGAACATTCTTTGACAAAAATCATAGTAATATTCTTTGATCTGTTTCCTAAGGCAAAAGAAATAAAAGCAAAAACAAATAAATGGGGCTCCCTCTTCCTCTTTGATTCATAGGATGTTGCCCCTGTTAAACTCTTGCACTCCTAACTCTATCTCAGCTTCTGCTTGTTGGAAGACTTGAACTTACCACGATCTGGCTCTCTGTGTTTCTATGACCTTACATCTCCTACTCTCCACCTCACTCACTCTGCTTTACCTTCACTGGTCTTCTCACTGTGCTTTGAATGTGTTAGGCCCACTCCCCATTTCCTCTGCCTAGAGGGCTCTCAACCCACATATTAGCATGGACGACTCTTTAACATTATTCAAGGCTTTATCAAATATCCATTTCTCCACAAGGCCTACCCACCAACATATTTATTTCTGCAACCTGACACTCTCCCACCACGATACTTAGTACTTACGTTCTCTCTGCTCAGCTTTTTCCATTTTCTATAACATGTAAACTGAATTTAAGCTCCTTATGGGCAGAATCTCTATTTGGATCACTGAAATATCTCTAACACTTAGTATGTACTTGCCATGGAACTATTTTTTTTATTTTAATGTTAAATTCCCTCTTCTGTGCTATAGCTGCAGCCTTCCTATTGGAGGCAAGCCCAAAATGGGGAAGGAAAAAGCTCTGAACTGAATGAAAGGCAGAATCTTTGAAGGTAAATGATGTTTTACATCTGGAATTGAGATCTAATTTACCTGAATGTGGCAGGAAGACTATGCAGTTACCAAGGTATTGTCAGGAATGGATGAAGGAGAATCAACAGGACAGGGGTGTAAAGGAAAAAATAGTTGTTTTCTGCTTGCACCCTGCTGAATCCAGTTAATCTAATAAATCATTTCATACACAAAGCAATTACATTCTAATCAGATCTTTGGTACACCAAGGAAATAAAATGAAATACAAAAACAAAAAAGCTGCAGGGTCCAAAGAGTCGAATTCAAGTCCAATCAGAAATAACTAGCTGGGCAACCTACACTGATTTGCTCTCTTTCTGACCGTCATATTTGTCACCTGCAAAATGGTGATAGTTACACTTAATTCACAAGGGTTTTGTGTGACCCTAATATATTCAATTTAGGTAAATGTAAATGTGACCTAGAAACTATAAAAATTGCCATGTGGCTATAATTTGAATTCAGAAAGAAGTGTTGATCTTTCCATGATCATTCTCTGACAAACCTTTTTGCCTGATTAAAATCGAGAGCAAGACAACTTACTAACAATTCCAACAAGTATACAGAAAAGAAAAGGGGAAAGAAGTAGAATAGTTTCCTTTATTAGAAGTCTGTTTTCCTTCTGTATCACCCTCCCCATTTTTTCAAGTGACCCCCATCTATCTTAGAGATGACAATGGAAAATTAGAAGTATGAGAACGAATCAACTCAAAACCGTGAGTATTCATTCAAGCAAACTATTGAAGGGCACAAGATCTACTTTTTTTCAAAAGGGAAAGAATTAAAAGACAAATTGATTAGTGATGCGTTACTTAGAGGACATGAACAAGGAAGGTGGGCTTCCAAAAATACATAATTTATCACCACTATTTAAAAGATGTTTTAATTAAAAGGCAAACTTCAGATTACGTTATGACTTGTACAGGGTCAGCCAATGATAATCATTTGAAAAGGAATAGACACTTGGTATGTTTGAAGGGGAGCTATGACTCTTTGTTCCAACTCACACTTTCAATATTGGGTAGTTCTGAGTAGATGATAAAGTAGTATGAAAAAAAAAGAAGAAGAAATGTGTATGTTAGTTTGCAGCAATTTATTTTGGGCTCTTCTGTTACCTTAGTAATAATCTTGCAAGGTGTTTAAATCTTGTTCATTTCTAAACACAATTTTATACTCATTATAAAAGAGACAAACTGTTTCACACATGAATTCTTTTGATTGTTTCTTTACTAATATTCACATCCCTAAACCCAAATCTAAATAATGAAATGGCAAAGAGATGGAAAGAAGGAAAAAAATTGTTCATTGATGTCAGATGATTCAGCTAGTCAGAGTCTATGTGTTTGACTGATTCTTTTCCTGGATTAACCAGTTAATGGAGATAACTAATACAAGTTAACATAAATAACTGGTGGTGATGAATTATCTGGCCTATCTGGGACAAAGCCATTTTTAAACAAAGCACGCATGCATTCTTAACATTAACACAACAGTGGACCAGTCTAACAGCACATTTACCAATACTGGAAAACAACTGAATTGTTAGGAATGCCACAATATTATGAGTTAGATCAAATTCTTTGAGCACACTATTTACAATAACTTATTTGAACAAAATAATTAATATCAAGGACCCATAAATACCAACCCTAATAAGGCCAAATAACAAAAAAATTATGAAATATTCCACATACAGTTTAGAGTTTTCATGAGTATATGTTTAATGACAGTAATTAATTTTTCTCCACAGAAAAACAGAATTTTTATCTTTCAATAGTTCTACTTGAATGATCTTATGCAGCATTTTGATTTGATTCAATCTTATAGTCCTAAGAGCAAGTGAGGGAGATTCATCATAGTATGCAATAAAGTTCTCTATACTTCACTCTCTTGAGGTGTATCTGAAGTCCCACTCCATCCAAAAGTCATTCCTATTTTTTCCAGCCAATTGATGAGCTCCTACTGTATAGTGGACATGGGTCTTTACTTTCAGGGTAAATGAACAGTGATATAAATTACCTGTTTCCAGAAAACTTATGAAACTTGGGTCTCATATCTTGTGGAGCATAAGAACATGGAAATTGGAAAGGGCATCTAATTCTGCACTGGAGAGAACAGGGCCAGGGAAGCAGCCCTGAGGAAATGACAGCAGTGATGTATAATCATGAACTAGAGTAAGAAGAGCAGCAGCAGGCTGGGATCAAAGTGGAAGGAAAGGGATAGGAGCGGGGAGACGATTTTTAGTGTGCTCCAATCTATGCTCAATTTAGAGCTCTCCCCCTCTGGATTTCTGTTCTGTTTCCCTCAAACTGACACAAACAGTTGTATCTTCCCAGTGTTATAAAATTGTTGCATGTTCTTTTGCAAAACATATTGCCAATTCTCTATTTCTCCATCAGTCTCACCCAGTGCCCAGCATAGAGCTGTGCACAGAGAATATTCTCAATAACAAATGTGTTAAGTGAAAAAGGAAATTTCAGATTAGGAATTTTTAAAAGATGGTATATCGCCTTCAAAAAAACTACTGTGAAGACACATTTAATCTATGTCTTTATACAGACATCCCAGTAGGTATTTGACTGAGTTCATCATCTTCTTTCCTTTCTTGTTGTCCTCACAACATGTGGATTTTGTGGATACTGACAGAATGCAGTCCATGATGCTCATTTCTTAAATAAAGTTTAACAGAGATCAGCGTTAAACTGTCTTTGTTGTTTCCTCAAGCAGGGAAAGGGCAACATGGCTTAGGGATACAACTGACCATTTTTCACCCCCAAATTGTTCGGTCATTCCATGTTAAATGCAGAAATTCTATTTTTTTAAAGTTATTTATAGAAGCTTTTAAGAGAAAAGGTGTTGCCAAGGTATGTTACTGTCGATCATTTTTTTTTCTGCCATAAACGTTGAAGCTGGCAAAGTAGAAATAAAAAAATAGACATAACTTCGGATATGATTTTTGGCCTTTTTGAGAATATCTGTCTGACATTCAGCCTTTTTCAAAGCATTTACAGTAATAAAATAATATGCTTATTAAAAATGTATTCCTTTCAAAAATTGATTTTTTTATTTGAACAAGGAAAAGAAAGGATTTTAAACAAAGAATTCAGTACATAATATTTTAAATTAGATAAACACTTTAAAAGATGGGTGGCCACATTTGCAAAGTTTTCAAAATTATGCCAAACATGAGAGCATGTTTTGTAATTCTAAAAATGCAGAAATTGCTGGCTTAAGTGACATGCAAATAGACTTGCTATTAAGGTTCAGCCTTCAATAACATTCATGTCTCTGAAACTCATAATTAGGTCAAATACAACATTATCATTCACCTTGAGGTTGGTTAAGAAAGGTTTAGAAAAAAAAAATTAACACAGGAAGTTACTCTTGGAGCTAAAAATGGGAGAAAAAAATCCCTTACATTTATATTGAAAATGAACATATCCACCTGCTATGAGAAATTCTCCCTTTCCAGGCAATCTCCTCAGGGGCAGATTCATCACTGGTAGAGATCAGGTCACTTTTAGCTTTTCAGAATTTGGAAATTCTATGAGTAATGAATCTATGTCCTTTCCAGTCAAAGGACTTTGCATTAAGACCCTCCTTTGGTTAAGAATGAAGGGAAAGAAGCACATATGGAATCCTTCCTTTTCTTCTCTTTCTCTTTGCTCCCCTGCTCTAGGGCTCTGGCAACATGCTGATTGATAGCCCTCTTTGTACTAGCAGCAACCTGGCTTACAACCTTTTTTCTACTTACTCGAATGTGGAATGGGGGTAGAGCAGACTGTGAATCCACATTCTGAGCAGATGACATGACTGTATATGGCAGGACTGCTTACTCACTAGCCACAGTTAGAGAAGCTGAAACAGAGCACTCAGGCATGATGGAGCCAGCTTCTAGAAGGTCATCACACCCAGGTTGTGCTTATAAATGGAACTGATGACTATATTTAAGGCATGGTAGCCCAGCCCACTGATATAATGAGGTCCGGTGACTAGACTAACAACACTTTCTTCTTTAGGGGAAGAGTTAGAAAGGTAGGTGAACAGAGGGGTAGGGACCTTTTTGGTAAGTTGAGAGAAGTTCCCGTCTCAAAAGACTGAGACAGAAAAAGGACAAAGAAGAGGTAAGTTTTCTACCTAATATGCAAGTGTTAGTTTAACTCAACATTTTCCATTGTGTTCCAATATAATAGATACGTTTTTGAAAATCCATAGATTTTTCCATTTCTCTTAAATTGTGATGTCATTAGTTTTTGATATCTTAAATCAACGGTTTTCAAGATTTTAGGAGAAGGGTAGATATTAGATAGAAGAATAAAGCCACTGGTCATTTTTTGACTCTCAATTTAGATTGTTGTTGTTGTTTTTCCAAAGCAAGGCAATAGCCCTGAGTGTTAAAGGCTGGGAAAACTTGTTATAGAGGTTTACTATAAAAAGTGGTTAGAGAGAATTCCAAATATTGTGAAGTTGCATCCAAGAGCAAACAGAAATCAAAGGTTCGGGCAGAAAGTGGGAGAGAAATAACGCCAATAGACAACTGTGATTAGTAGCTCCATGTGCCAGGTACTTTTCAGGTACTTAATACATATTGTCTCACACAATCTTTATAACAACTTTCTGACATTATCTTCACTCTACAGATATGGAAATATGGAAACTAAGGTAGAGGACTTAAGTAAATTTTTGTGTCAAATTTTCCATTTAACATAATTAGTATTCCACAGAACACTCTTTAGAAAATGATGGTTTGGCTCAGGATAAGGGATCTATGTGATTATCAAACACAAAGTTAGGAGACTCAGATCCAGGATATATATGGTTACCACACACACTCACATACACATATACAGAAGGAGACAGAGAGTGAGAAAGAGAGAGAGAAAGAGAAAGAGATCTATACCTTTTTGGAAACATTCAACAATTACTTACTAATATTTTAGTAAAATATTACCAGATCTGGCAAACTTATTCTAATAATCTGCATCATATATTCATTTTGTGCTAGATGGTGAGACAATGCGGTTTTTTTTCCCTTCAGATAAGTTGTCTCACACAAGGCCATCTGAGTGTGATTAGCTATAGTAATATGGTCTAAATTTTGAGTTAACATTAGTCAAGAAAAGCTAAGCAAGCTTTCCTCCCTAGGTGCTCAAACACACTGTTTACTTCAGTACAGAGAATCAGAGGCTATGGGATTCTTTTTTCCCAGTGTAGACTATTAGTTCTTAATTTGTACTAGAGTTTTGTCTGAGTAAGTATTTTCCACTAAAATCTAGATGACCAAAACAGGAGCTATTGATAAAATCCACATATTTTGATTCTTTCTTTTCTAATCTGCCTAAGTTGCACCTGAAAAACTGTCAGTTGTATAAAATAATGAACATTTTGCTTTCTTAAACCCCTCTTTTGAGACTGCTCCATTTTACCTGATTAATCAGTCTTCAGGGACATCACTTCTAACTCTCAAAACAGGTGTTGTGACACAACAGGTAGAAAATCCACAGCACATGATAATCAGTTATTCTGAAATGATCCTAATGTTGTACCAACACAGATAAGCTGTTTAAATTCATTTTTTAACATCATCTGTTGCTAGCAGACTTAATACCTGATTGTCAGCTCAGGATTTCTAAATCTTTTTATCCAAGAAATACTAGGACCATAGTTTAGTTAAACCTTGTGTCTGATAAATCCTTATCCTAAGGGCCCAGGTTTCACTTGGGGAGGTTATCATCTTTCCACCCATTGTTAGCTCATCTCTTTCCAGTTAAAAAAAGGCAGAGGCAGATTCTGGTTACTTTAAGTCAGGGAGGCATGTTATAAGTAAACATGGAAAAGCAAGGAAAATCACACACTCTGGAAATGCATATTACTGCTCAGGAATTAGCAGTTTTCCCAGGTGTCAAAGAACTGCTGTGGTGCCCATGTTGAAGAATTTGACTCTTAAAGATGCATGGGGCTTCCCTGGTGGCGCAGTGGTTTAGAGTCCGCCTGCCGATGCAGGGGACGCAGGTTCGTGCCCCAGTCCGGGAGGATCCCACATGCCGCGGAGCGGCTGGGCCCGTGAGCCATGGCCGCTGAGCTTGCACGTCCGGAGCCTGTGCTCCGCAACGAGAGAGGCCACAGCAGTGGGAGGCCCGCGTACCGCAAAAAA
>NW_006774670.1:2822963-2831493 GCF_000442215.2 Lipotes vexillifer
CCCCCGCCCAAAAAAAAAAAAAAAAAAAAAAAAAAAAGATGCATGAGTAGATCTCTATTCTAACGCTTAAGCAGTGCATCTGTTGGCTTATGCACCACTCCCAATCATTAGTGCTCTCTCTCTATATCTCACAGTCATGACCCCCAAAAAAGAAGTGTTAGATTAGATTAGATGGACTCTGACAATTGCACAGGTCACTCATATCACATGACATCATCACCTCTGCAAGTCCATGGCTGTTTACATATGGCTGTCTTGGTGTGAAGACCCTTTCAAGCACTGTAAATGATATGAGATCTCAGCCTACCTTTAACTAACACATTAGCCTGCCATAACTTCATGGATGTCAGCAGAAGACACAAGATTCCTGAGTCAGAGACCATGGAAAGTTTATTATTCACAGCGATAGCAATACCCAGAGCATTGCCATTTTCTGCATTTTTGCCAAGCCGCAATTCTTGCAGGGCAACAGAAAGAGGGCAAGGGGATATGTGCACAAGAGGAATCCCAGGCTTAGGTAACCTGAATCTTTTACATGGACAGTAAGCCTATCTGAACTTTCCCCCCAAGGGAGATATTATCTTTATTATACTTGCTTTAATGTCAATGTTTTGTCCCCAAAAAAGTTATATGTTGAAATTCTAATTGCCAAATGTGATGGTATTAGGAGATGAGGGCTTTGGGAGGTGCTTAGGTCAGGAGGGTGGAGCCTTCATGAATGGGAGTCATGTTCTTATAAGAGACCCCACAGAGGTCCCTTCCATCATGAGGATACAATGAGAAGTCTGCAACCGGGGAAGAGGCCCCACACCCGACCATGCTGGCATCCTGATCTCAGACTTCCAGCCTCCAGAACTGTGAGAAGTAAATATCTGTTGTTTATAAGCCACCTAGCCTTTGGTATTTTGTTATGGCAGGCCAAATGGACTAAGGTAATTCTGAACAGTAAAGAAACCTGAACTTTGCTGCAAAGAGATAGTATCTCTGTCTCCCAAGGTTGTCCACTAGACAAACATCCTCGAAGGATAAAAAGGCAGCCAGTGCTCCTGCTTGCAAGGCATGCAGAAATATAGGAGAACTGTCTCCCAGAAGAAGACCCTAGCTCAAAGGATTTACATGAAGAGGTATAATTAAACAGAAATAATATTGTCAATAAGAAAATATGAGTTGTATATGAAAATTGAAAACAACAGGTTTGAACCACTCTTTTCATCACTATAGTCACTGGAGGAATCCATCCATGACCTCTTCCCATCCTAAGACCTCTACCATATTCTGCCTTAAACTCACTGCTTCTTCTGTTTAGTGGCTTTATGACAAAGCAATGAGAAAATTGACGGCTTGTCCTTCAAACACCCAATCTCCATAGAGATAACACATTTTCTGCTCATCTTAGCAACATAATTTCTTTCGTCATCTTTTTCTTTCATGAACTACAAAGAAGTATGAACAAAAACTCCCGCTCTCAAGAACAGAGAAATTACAAGATTCTTCCATCCCAAATATTAACTAGTATTTTCCTCTAAGGAAAGCCCATTTGCATGGCTAGGAATGGATACTTGAGGAAAAAATAAATGAATATCCAGGAAGTAGAGGATTTTACCAGGGTGTTTGTTTTGCTTTGTTTTGGTTTTATTTGCATCCGTATATATGTCATATATTTATGATTGCAAAACAATAACTGATTATGGCAGAAACTCCATGCCTATCCAACATCTATCTTTCCCTTCTTCTACTGCCATGATATCAAACTTATTCAGACCATTAAGATAACCAGTTACAAGAATACATTACTTGGCTTTTCTTGGAGCTACACATTGCCATGAGGCTAAGGTCTGCCAAAAATGATAATGATTTAAGCAGATGCATTGGGGAGGGAATTGGAGAAGACTCCATGAGAGAGCTGACTCTGCATGGAAATGTGCTCTTTTTATCTCTTCCCTCTAATTCATTACTGCTAATGTGGATGTGATGATGGGTGCTTTTGTAACCCTTGGGAAGGACTGTGGACCAGGTTAGAAGTAGCCTGGGTCCCTAATGACTTTCTGAAATGTAAGTATCATACCAGTCTTATACTCTGAATTTCCAAATTTCTGTTATATGAGACCATAAAAAAACAAAACCAAAAAAACAAGAAAAAATTGAATGTCTATCAGTATATACCATGATAGAAATCATTAGTGTCATGTAAAGATATTGCATAATATTACAAAACTATTACAAAAAAAGAGGTAGCTCTATAGCTATTAACCTGATATACTGTAGATAAAAAAAGAAAAAATCTGAGAATAATTTGAAAAGTGAGATTACATTTTGGTAAAATAGCAATAAAATGTCTCAAGTGTAAATTAAAAAATCATCCCTAATGTGTTTAAGCCACTGTTTTTCTGTTTGTTTTTGGAGGAATTATGTTTTATTCTTTACAGCCCTAAATAATTGCAAATTATGTAATGATCCTTACAGAAAATTTGGGGGAGTACATTAAAAACTACAAGAAAAGCAAAACCATCTCATATTTTTGTTTCAGTGGACAAAATTTATCCAGATTATCAGTGGGTTACAAATGAATGAATCTAAAACATCTCTAGCATGAGGAAACAAGCATTTTACATTTATAATTTTATTTGTAATATTTATTTTTAGCTTAGCAGATCATATTCTTGCCTTTAGAAATCAAGGATCTAATTCCTACCCTTGAGGTTCTTAACAAGGCCCATGAGTTAAAAATATCATCACTAGAGATTTTTTGCTAGGCTTCAGGGTTTTGGTGGTATGTTTAATGCCCTACATTCATAAATGTTTTATTATGAGTATAATGGAAGCCCACGATAAATTCAAATGGTACAAAGGGTACAAAATGAAAAGGAAATGTCATTAAACCCCCTTTCTTTCCTACCATACTCTAAATGGTAAACAATTTTTATGTATTGTTCCTAAAAATTGTCATGTCTGCAAGGTGTATATATACACACCATAAACATCTATTTTATGCAGGGCACTATTTTTAAATACTAGGATTAACCAACGAACAAGGCAAATACTTTCACCTACAATTTTCACGGGAAAATACTTTTCACGGAAAAAAGGAACAAAGAAATAAGCAAATAAAATAAATATTTAATATAATATCAAGTGGTGTGGTACTTATTCTGAATAAAAAGAACAAGGTTTGGTGGCAGAGAGTGACTTGGGTGGGGAGGTTGGAGTATTTAATACAGAGTAGTCAGGGACAGTTTGCAGAGGTGAAATTTGAGAAAGTGTATGAAAATTATGATGGGGCTTATATGTATATATCAGTTGATTTTTTAATTAATAATATATCTTGAAGATATTTTCATTTGCATATTCATTTCAAACATATTACAGGTTTTCATTTCACAGTAAAAGGACCAATGTTTCATACGTTACTGAATTTAATGAGTGTCATGAGGTACAAGTTTAGAAAAATAATTTACATCATCTAATTTCCTTATTTTGGGAATGAAGATGCTAAAACACAGATATGTTCAATGACAGCTGAGGACATACGGGTGGATATGTAGGATGACTCTCAACTGTGGGCCTTGGAATAATTTCACACATTATTAGCACAGTTCAAAACTAAAAATTAAAACTTAGAATCCTCAACTCCAAAACACCATACTTCCTCTTTAAGTCAATAAGCAATAAAATTCATCATCATTTGGGGTGAAGATGATGAATTGTTTTTCAGAGTAATTTTTGGCATTATCTATATTCAAATGTCAATGCATTTGATAGCTAAGTTATGAAATTAATTGCTAGCCCCATCAAAAATAGATCCCAGAAATGGGCAGGATCCAAAAATTCGATTGCCAATGCTACACTGTTTAAAATATTTGTATATATATGTATGTATGTATGTATTATGTACATACATATGTGTGTGTCTGTGTATGTATATATAAATATATATTGTATGTATATACAAAATAAATATTTCAGTTTAAAAAGATCTATGTCCACATTTTACTTCCAAGTAGGCTCGTTGTCATGGTAATTATTCTTCCAGATGGGCTGGCTGAACCTTTCATCTCATTTTAGTAAACATAAATCATTTTTCAGTCAATGACCTAAATTACTGACTACTAGACCTAGATGTTTTACAAATATTTAAGGATGTTTTCAGTTGCCTTGAGAAGAGACTGCAATACTTTCAAGTGCATGACTTTATCAATTGAATAATCTGACATTTCTTTTGAAAACATAAGGAAATAGAAAAGCGATAGAATGTGACAATTCTAAGAAATATCAAGGCACAAAAAATTCTTCACACTGTACATTATTCCTCCCTTAAAAAGACTGCACAAAGTTTGGTGTCTCTGCTAAAATAAACATACGAAAGAACTGGAGATTGTTGAGGAAACAGAAACCAATATTTTAAAAGAACAGTGATTTAAAAACCTGGAAAATTGGGCTTCCCTGGTGGCGCAGTGGTTGAGAGTCCGCCTGCCGATGCAGGGGACACGGGTTCGTGCCCCAGTCCGAGAAGATCCCACATGCCGCGGAGCGGCTGGGCCCGAGGGCCATGGCCGCTAAGCCTGTGCGTCCGGAGCCTGTGCGTCAGGAGCCTATGCTCCGCAACGGGAGAGGCCACAACAGTGAGAGGCCCGCGTACCGCAAAAAAAAAAAAAACCTGGAAAATTGCATGTGAAAATTTGAAATGAACCTGAGAGAGAAGGCATTTTTTTCTCTAGCTCTTCAAATAAATGAATGGGAGAGAAATAGTATAGTTTCTAGTGCACAAAAAGAGAGTAAGAACGAGTTGATCTTTGATCAAACCTGAATGGCTTCTCTAGCAGCAAAATTAACATTTCACCTCATCTTGAGGAGAGCTGGGGACATAATGGTTAAGGTAAACATCTACCTGTGTGATTTAGGTGTTCACCTAATTTGAGACTAAATAATTTCGCCATTTGAGTTCACCCAGCTTCATCATTCCCTCACCTTTTATCCTCCTAAACAAATTCCCTCTCCAGGCATTTTGTCCATCAATTTACGGTGGTAATCCCAGGAATAAAATTGCATGCCATAAAGAGTTTCAAAATACAAACTGCTCTACAGAACAAAATTTAAACATGGGTAGGTGTTTGTGATTTAAATTACCTGCAACAAAGGCAGCTTGTGTTGCAGCTTCTGTCAACCGCCCAAAGTGAAAAGAAACTGCTCCTATTTCTTTTCAAACCTTTGCAATCTAAACATTTTTCACTCTCAGTAATGATTAAAATAAAGATTAAGATTGAATTGATTGGCAGAAAATCACAAGTCAAAATGTTACGATCACTCTCCAAGATAAAAACATCTCCATGATGATGTAGAAGTTTTTTATTATCATTGAAAAGCTAAAAATGTTCAAATAAATTTGATAAAAAGAAAATTTAGAAGAAATGGAAGTGCAATTTAAAAAACAGAAATGAGGGAATAAAATGGATCACAAATGCATAAGAAGGGAAAACAATGTTTTTTCATACAAAAGAACTTATGAATTGGGTCTTTATAAATATGAACGAAAAGGATAATGCTAATGTCCTATATTCAGTATAATTCAGTTTCTAGATCCTTTTCATTCAAATCAAAACTTTAAATAATGAGAATTTATCTATTAAAAAAAAGTTTAAGTGTCTACTAGTTCTAGTCCTTGTCTTAAATTCTATGGAGGATTCACAGATTAAACTGATATTGTGCTTATTATGCAAAAATTCGGATATGGTTATGATCATAGTGAAAAGTCATCAGTGGAACAAATGTGAAAAGTAAAAAGGTAAGGAAGCTAGTGAAAGGGTGGTTCCTTTTTAGGAATTTGTTTCTTAACTTACCAGTAAGCCCTCCTCTTCCTAACACAGCCCCCAGGTTGAAACGTCAATGTAAATGCTATCTTCCTGATTTTAAGAAGCTTCAAGGACACAGATCATCTGTGGGAAAAAAAAACCATTTACGATCCTTAAAGAATAGAACAAAAGTAGAAGTTTGCATCATATTATAAATTTGATTGATGAGATTTACTGATATATGAGATAAGAAAGTGTAGAAAAGGAAAATAAAGGCAAGTATCAGTTCTCTATCTAGATGACTGGAAGATAACCAAGTTAGGACATAAAAAGAAGCACAATTGAGGGAGTTGAGCACATGGTAAATGATCAGCTCATTTGGGCACTACTGAGTTGCAGGACCCTCTTAAATATTCAAGTAAAGATGTCTCAGTAGTGAAGTATAAATTCAGTCATCACCTTAGCAAAAGCTTTATGGCGATAGGAACTGACCGGAAAGCAGGAACAACTAACTTCCACTGAGTGTCTTCCAAGACACGGGCCTGGAGCTTTGCCTAATTGTTCTTACTGTTTGTCACAACAGTCATGGAAGACAACTGTAACAATCAGGACTCAGGGAGATATCATTTCAAACCGCCAAAATATAAAAGTTGGGCAATTCCAAGTGTTGATCTAATGTAAAACAATGGGAACCCTCATCCATTGCTGCTGGGACATTTTGGAAAACAGATTAATAAGCCACGATCCAGAAATTACTGTATAGATGTAACTATTTTCACCTGGATTAAAAAACAGAGCCTTAATGCCAGTGGTTAATTTGGGAGTTGCAATCCCAGGACAAATAGTGTGAGGGAAAAATGAAAGCAAGACAGGAAAAGATGGAAAGTAATACAAGGTGATGAGTTACTGTACTGGTAACTGCTTCAAGAGGAGTTGAGAATGGACAACAGCTATTGTTTGACAGCTGCATCCCACCTGGTCATATGGGACGATTCTGAAAAGGCTCTACAGAAGAAAACATGCATTAGAACAGGCCAGGGAATGAAGGAAGGGACAGAGAATTTATCCATCTATTCCTTCATAGTTTCTTTTTTTTTTTTTTTGCGGTACGCGGGCCTCTTACTGCTGTGGCCCCTCCCGTTGTGGAGCACAGGCTCCGGACGCACAGGCTCAGCGGCCATGGCTCATGGGCCCAGCCGCTCCGCGGCATGTGGGATCTTCCCGGACCGGGGCACGAACCCGTGTCCCCTGCATCGGCAGGCGGACTCTCAACCACGGCGCCACCAGAGAAGCCCCCTAGTTTCTTTATTTCATTGGTCAAAGTTTGCCCTACAAGAGATACCTTGCTCTGTGACAGTCACTTCTCAAGCCCAAAAGTGGCAGGAAGAGTCAGGGGATTCAAGTATATGGCTGATCAGTATAACATATCAATCTTGGCCGTAGCTGAGGTTCATAAAATGCTAAAGATACATATGAAAGTAAAAGAACTTGAAGAGGTGTATAAAAAATGTCCAAAACAATACCCTACAGAATTGCTGGTATATGTGTAGTAGCAAGAGATAGTTCAAAACTGGAGGAAATGGGGCTTCCCTGGTAGCACAGTGGTTGAGAATCTGCCTGCCAATGCAAGGGACATGGGTTCCAGCCCTGGTCTGGGAAGATCCCATATGCCGCGGAGCAACTGGGCCCGTGAGCCACAACTAGTGAGCCTGCGCGTCTGGAGCCTGTGCTCCGCAACAAGAGAGGCCGCGATAGTCAGAGGCCCGTGCACCGAAATGAAGAGTGGCCCCCGCCTGCCGCAACTAGAGAAAGGCCTCGTGCAGAAACGAAGACCCAACACAGCCAAAAAACAAAACAAAATAAAACAAAACTAGAGGAAAAAGTGATACAATGTTCATTTAAGGATAAATTAAAACTATATTGTGGGGCTTCTCTGGTGGCGCAGTGGTTGAGAGTCCGCCTGCCGATGCAGGGGACACGGGTTTGTGCCCCGGTCTGGGAAGATCCCACATGCCGCAGAGCGGCTGGGCCCGTGAGCCATGGCCGCTGAGCCTGTGCGTCCGGAGCCTGTGCTCCGCAACGTGAGAGGCCACAACAGTGAGAGGCCCGCGTACCGCAAAAAAAAAGCCTATATTGTGGTACATTCATTCATACAGTGGAATAATAAGCACTTGTGAAATTGGTGACTTATAACCACAAGTATCAACATAGATGAATCATAAAACAATATTAAATGAGACAACCAAGTCAGAGATGAATATATGCAATAATATTCCAACTATATAGCTTAAAAGCAGGAAAAAATGATATAGCACATTAAATAGAGGTGCCCATATAAATGGCAAATTCCAAAAGAATGATTAACAGAAAATTTAGGATAGTGATTTCCTCTGGGTGAAGGAACAAATGATTGGGGTGGGACTCTGAAGGCCCAATAATAATTGATTCTTTAACTGCATAGAGGATATATGGGTATTCATTTTATTTGTCTTAAAATTATGTGTACAATTTTCCGTATGTATTATATATTTAACAATTTTAAAATACTTTGGCTTCTTTAAAAAGTTACCAATTGGACTCAGTTCTTTCCTTTTCTGCCAATACAGAGCTATGAGATGGAAGGAAACTCAGTCTTTAAAATCATCACGTAAAGAAATGCTGTCCTCCAACTAGGAATACCCTGATTTTCACATGAGTAAGAAATAAACTTCAGTCGTATACTTCGGAGGATTATTGGTTCAGCA